>NC_088224.1:57163809-57306309 GCF_036934945.1 Oncorhynchus masou masou
TGTACAACGTGGGCTGTGTTCTGTGGTGTTTGTGATAATAATGTGGCGGTAAACTGTGTGTGTGTGTGTGCGTGCGGCAGCAGCAAACGTCAATAAAGGTTTGATTGACAATGTGCATAAAGTGTGGGTTCAGAATGTCCTTGTCCCGGATTGTCAGCATTCTGTGAATGTTTTATTTTACAACCGTTAACATGTGGGACTGTTCCGTCTTCTAAACAAGCGATTTTTAGATGCTGTTGTGTTTCTTGCTGTCTCACAGTGGGAGCCTGTGCAGTACTTCAACAACAAGATCATCTGTGATCTAGTGGAGGAGAAGTTCAAAGGCATCATCTCCATTCTGGTGAGAATCTGTTTCAGTCTTTAATGTAACCCTGAGCTTTTCAAGTAGACCTTTTCACCTTTCTCTCTCTTGGGCCCCTCTGCATCTGGTATATCCTACTGACACAGTCAACTGTCCATCTAATGTATTTTTTCGTTTTCATTCTTTCTCGCTCTCCCCCTCTGTCTCCCCCTCTGTCTCCCCCTCTGTCTCCCCCTCTGTCTCCCCCTCTGTCTCCCCCTCTGTCTCCCCCTCTGTCTCCCCCTCTGTCTCGCTCTCTGTGTCTGTCAGGATGAGGAGTGCCTGAGGCCAGGTGACGCCAGTGACATCACCTTCCTGGAGAAGTTGGAGAATACTGTGGGAGGCCACGCCCACTTGACGACGTGAGTCTACGCACATACAAACGCACACACCCAAACCTCCCTCTGCTAACCTCGCAACAGAAGTTGTCGTGAGACCTGGCTGTAAAAAATGCTCTTGGAACAAAATGCATGGGAAACTCCACCCAACTTTCAAAATACAGAAGTCATCCCTGCATCATAAGGGGATGATTTCTCTGTTGAATCTTTAAAACTTGATTGGTGACAGTCCCAAAATGTTTTGCTTATGTCAACAATTGACTAATGAAACCAATGGAGTTTTCCTTTAAGCTGTCAACTGTGTTTACTTTCAGCAAACTTAACAGGTGTAAATAGTTGTATGAACATAACAAGATTCAACAACTGAGACATAAACTGAACAAGTTCCACACACATGTGACTAACAGAAATGGAATAATGTGTCCCTGAACAAAGGGGGGGTCAAAATCATAAGTAACAGTCAGTATCTGGTGTGGCCACCAGCTGCATTAAGTACTGCAGTGCAGCTCCTCCTCATGGACTGCACCAGATTTTCCAGTTCTTACTGTGAGATGTTACCCCACTCTTCCACCAAGGCACCTGCAAGTTCCCGGACATTTCTGGAGGGAATGTTTTGCAGGAAATCACGCACAGAACAAGCAGTATGGCTGGTGGCATTGTCATGCTGGAGAGTCATGTCAGGATGAGCCTGCAGGAAGGGCACCACATGAGAGAGGAGGATGTCTTCCCTGTAACGCACAGCATTGAGATTGCCTGCAATGGCAACAAGCTCACACACTGCCCCAGACCATGACGGACACTCCACCTCCAAATCCATCCCGCTCCAGAGTACAGTCCTCGGTGTAACGCTCATTCCTTCGATGATAAACGCGAATCTGACCAACCCCTTTGGTGAGACAAAACTGCGACTCGTCAGTAGAGCACTTTTTGCCAGTCATGTCTGGTCCAGCAACGGTGGGTTTGTGTCCATAGGCGACGTTGTTGCCGGTGATGTCTGGTGAGGACCTGCCTTACAACAGGCCTACAAGCCCCCAGTCCAGCCTAACTCAGCCTATTGCGGACAGTCTGAGCACTGATGGAGGGATTGTGCGTTCCTGGTGTAACTCGAGCAGTTGTTGTTGCCATCCTGTACCTGTCCGGCAGATGTGATGTTCGGATGTACCGATCCTGTGCAGGTGTTGTTACACGTGGTCTGCCACTGCGAGGACGATCAGCTGTCCGTCCTGTCTCCTTGTAGCGCTGTCGTAGGCGTCTCACATTTGGACGTTGCAATTTATTGCCCTGGCCACATCTGCCGTCCTCATGCCTCCTTGCAGCATGCATAAGGCACGTTTCACGCAGATGAGCAGGGACCCTGGGCATCTTTCTTTTGTTGTTTTTCAGAGTTTAGTAGAAAGGCCTTTTTAGTGTCCTAAGTTTTCATAACTCTGACCTTATTTGCCTACCGTCTGTAAGCTGTTAGTGTCTTAACGACTGTTCCACAGGTGCATGTTCCTTAATAAATGTTTATGGTTCATTGAACAAGCATGGGAAACAGTGTTTAAACCCTTTACAATGAAGATCTTTATGAATTACCTTTGAAAGACAGGGTCCTGAAAAGGGCACGTTTCTTTTTTTTTGTTGCTGAGTTTAGGTTGTGTTCGTTAGGTACCAAATGGAAGAAAACAGACAGAAACCGGCAGGGATTACCTGAACGTGTTCAATAAGAAAAGCTTGTTTTGGTTTTCCATTGCATAATGTTTTGCTATGGTGTGCCCTAATAATTTGTCACTTAATGTTTGTGTGATCCTCGTAGTCATAAGCTGACCGATGGAAAGACCCGGAAGGTGATGGGCCGAGAGGAGTTCAGACTGCTGCACTACGCTGGCGAGGTCAACTACAATGTCAACGGTGTGTGTGTGTGTGTGTGTGTGTGCATGGAGCAGCAGGACGCGAGAGTGAGATGATCAGAGGGAGAGGAAGGATGTCCTGTGCTCAGGTCTTTACGTTTGTCCTGGGAAGCTCCTGTACTTCTTGTAGTGGTCTGTTTACTGTGTGTGTAATTAAATGCATGTTCTCTTACTCTCGCTCTTCCCTCCTTTAGGCTTTCTGGACAAGAACAATGACCTCCTCTTCAGGAACTTGAAAGAGGTGAGAGCGAGCGAGAGAGAGAATTTAGATAAGAGATGGATGATATCATTGGAAACTAGACTAGACTCTAAGATTATGTTGTGTCACTGTGGTAGACACTGTCTCTCTCCGTGTGTGTGTGAGTTTGAAGAGCAGTGTGGTAGTTCTAGTCGTAGTGAGCTGTACTCATTCTCTATGTGTTGTCCATCCACAGGTCATGTGTATGTCTGATAATAAGATTCTGACCCAGTGCTTTGACCGGGCGGAGCTGAAGGACAGCAGGAGACCTGAGACGGTGAGAACAGCCGTTACCCTGTAGTACCACTCAGAGGGCAAAGGTCACACAATGTATACCGATACACAGACCCATATACAG
The DNA here is from genome assembly GCF_036934945.1 of Oncorhynchus masou masou. Taxonomy (NCBI): domain Eukaryota; kingdom Metazoa; phylum Chordata; class Actinopteri; order Salmoniformes; family Salmonidae; genus Oncorhynchus; species Oncorhynchus masou. The sequence continues at coordinate 57,166,973 of NC_088224.1, forward strand.
TGGGGCAAAAAAGTATTTAGTCAGCCACCAATTGTGCATGTTCTCCCACTTAAAAAGATGAGAGGCCTGTAATTTTCCTCATAGGTACACTTCAACTATGACAGACAAAATTAGATAAAATAATAAAAAAAAATTATACATTTATTTGCAAATTATGGTGGAAAATAATTATTTGGTCAATAACAAAAGTTTATCTCAATACTTTGTTATATACCCTTTGTTGGCAATGACAGAGGTCAAACGTTTTCTGTAAGTCTTCACAAGGTTTTCACACACTTGCTGGTATTTTGGCCCATTCCTCCATGCAGATCTCCTCTAGAGCAGTGATGTTTTGGGGCTGTCAACTCCCTCCAAAGATTTTCTATGGGGTTGAGATCTGGAGACTGGCTAGGCCACTCCAGTACCTTGAAATGCTTCTTACGAAGCCACTCCTTCGGTGCCCGGGCGGTGTGTTTGGGATCATTGTCATGCTGAAAGACCCAGCCACGTTTCATCTTCAATGCCCTTGCTGATGGAAGGAGGTTTTCACTCAAAATCTCACGATACATGGCCCCGTTCATTCTTTCCTTTACACAGATCAGTCGTCCTGGTCCCTTTGCAGAAAAACAGCCCCAAAGCATGATGTTTCCACCCCCATGCTTCACAGTAGGTATGGTGTTCTTTGGATGCAACTCAGCATTCTTTGTCCTCCAAACACGACGAGTTGAGTTTTTACCAAAAAGTTATATTTTGGTTTCATCTGACCATATGACATTCTCCCAATCGTCTTCTGGATCATCCAAATGCTCTCTAGCGAACTTCAGACGGGTCTGGACATGTACTGGCTTAAGCAGGAGGACACGTCTGGCACTGCAGGATTTGAGTCCCTGGCGGCGTAGTGTGTTACTGATGGTAGGCTTTGTTAATTTGATCCCAGCTCTCTGCAGGTCATTCACTAGGTCCCCCCGTGTGGTTCTGGGATTTTTGCTCACCGTTCTTGTGATCATTTTGACCCCACGGGGTGAGATCTTGCGTGGAGCCCCAGATTGAGGGAGATTATCAGTGGTCTTGTATGTCTTCCATTCCCTAATAATTGCTCCCACAGTTGATTTCTTCAAACCAAGCTGCTTACCTATTGCAGATTCAGTCTTCCCAGCCTGGTGCAGGTCTACAATTTTGTTTCTGGTGTCCTTTGACAGCTCTTTGGTCTTGGCCATAGTGGAGTTTGGAGTGTGACTGTTTGAGGTTGTGGACAGGTGTCTTTTATACTGATAACAAGTTCAAACAGGTGCCATTAATACAGGTAACGAGTGGAGGACAGAGGAGCCTCTTAAAGAAGAAGTTACAGGTCTGTGAGAGCCAGAAATCTTGCTTGTTTGTAGGTGACCAAATGCTTATTTTCCACCATAATTTGCAAATAAATTAATTAAAAATCCTACAATGTGATTTTCTGGATTTATTTTCTCATTTTGTCTGTCATAGTTGAAGTGTACCTATGATGAAAATGACAGGCCTCATCTTTTTAAGTTGGAGAACTTGCACAATTGGTGGCTGACTAAATACGTTTTTGCCCCACTGTATACATGTCCTTCCTGTCTCATACACACTTACAAACAGCCACTTGTTTATGCTCTGTGGATCTTCCTCCCTCCACACTGAAGGGTCGAGTGAGTGACAGGGGAATCTCTGCTCCCGGCTCACACACTCAGGAATGCCCTGACACTCGGTTGCCCTCCACACACACACACACACACGGTGGTCGAGGGTGTCGACTCCGTTGACTGTTTGTGCATTGTTGACGACGCATTCTCTCTCTCTCGTTGGCCCTGCCCCCAAACCCTGTCACTGCCTGGGACAATGTGACCTGCACACTGGGACCTGTGTTCTGTCCAGTCTCTGCCTCAGTCTGGCCAGCAGCCGTCCTCCCTGCTCCTCTCCTCCTTCTGCTCCTCTACATCCCTCGCTCGGTGTTCACTCTTTCTTCTCTCCCTCTGTCTCTGCCTCCAGGCAGCGACCCAGTTCAAGACCAGCCTGGCCAAGTTAATGGAGATCCTGATGTCCAAGGAGCCGTCGTACGTGCGCTGCATCAAGCCCAACGATGCCAAGCAAGCAGGTAGGATGGAACCGATGCCTTGCTCTTACCGTGCTGTCAACGGGGTTGTTTTCATTATTTATATATATATAAATTATTAGTATTATATTATGAAATGCATATAGGGGAAACACTGTGTTCATTAGGCACCAAACGGAAGCAAATGTACTGAAGCAAGGAGGGTCTACCACAACCAATCAGAAAAACTAATTTTTGTTTGCTGTCGAACAACTTATTGAAGCATTTAATCTTAATTATTTTTTTTCCCTTTTTTGCAATGTAAAATGCTTAAACTTAAACAACGAAAACCAGGTATGAAGTATGTAGAAAATATAATGTAGCCATATTTCTTTTTAATAAGATCATCTCTGAGAACTAACAATCATCAAAAATAAAAACAGTCGGAGAATCAAAAATTCTAAAAATGTTGATTTTATTATGTTTTAGTACAGTTGAAGTCAGAAGTTTACATACACCTTAGCCAACTACATTTTAAAGTCAGTTTTTCAATTCCCTGTCTTCGGTCAGTTAGGATCACCACTTTTATTTCAAGAATAATAGTAGAGAATGATTTCTTTCGTATTTCATCACATTCCCAGTATGGCCGGAAGTTTACATACGACCAATGAGTATTTGGTAGCATTGCCTTTAAATGGTGGTAAAATGTTTCGGATAGCCTTCCACAAGCTTCCCACAATAAGTTGGGTGAATTTTGGCCCATTCCTCCTGATAGAGCTGATGTAACTGAGTCAGGTTTGTAGGCCTCCTTGCTTACACATGCTTTTTCAGTTCTGCCCACACATTTTCTATAGGATTGAGGTCAGGGCTTTGTGACGGACACTCCAATACCTTGACTTTGTTGTCCTTAAGTCATTTTGCCACTACTCTGGAAGTATGCTTGGGGTTGTTGTCCATTTGAAAGACCCATTTGTGACCAAGCTTTAAATTCCTGACTGATTTCTTGAGATGTTGCTTCAATATATCCACATAATTATCCTCCCTCATGATGCCATCTATTTTGTGAAGTGCACCAGTCCCTCCTGCAGCAAAGCACCCCAACAACATGATGCTACCACCCCCTGTGCTTCACGGTTGGGATGGTGTTCTTCGGCTTGTAAGCCTCCCCCTCTTTCCTCCAAACATAAGGATGGTCATTATGGCCAAACATTTTTGTTTCATCTATTTTTGTTTCATCAGACCAGAGGACATTTCTCCAAAAAGTACGATCTTTGTCCCCATGTGCAGTTAAACTGTAGTCTGGCTTTTTTATGATGGTTTTGGAGCAGTGGCAGCTCCCTTGCTGAGCGGCATTTCAGGTTATGTCGATATAGGACCCGTTTTACTGTGCATATAGATACTTTTGTACCTGTTTCCCCCAGAATCTTCACAAGGTCCTTTGCTGTTGTTCTGGGATTGATTTTTCACTTTTCGCACCAAAGTACGTTCATCTGTAGGAGACAGAACATTTCTCCTTCCTAAGCGGTATGACGGCTGTGTGGCCCCATGGCGTTTATACTTGCGTACTATTGTTTGTACAGATGAACGTGGTACCTTCAGGCATTTGGAAATTGCTCCCAAGGATGAACCAGACTTGTGGTCTACAAACATTTTTTTCTGAGGTCTTGGCTGATTTCCTTTTGATTTTCCCATGATGTCAAGCAAAGAGGCACTGAGTTTGAAGGTTGGCCTTGAAATGCATCCACAGGTACACCCCCAATTGACTCAAATGACGTCAGTTAGCCTATCAGAAGCTTCTAAAGCCATGACATCATTTTCTGGAATTTTCCAAGCTGTTTAAAGGCACAGTCAACTTAGTGTATGTAAACTTCTGACCCACTGGAATTATGAAACAGTGAGTTATAAGTGAAATAATCTGTCTGTAAACAATTGTTGGAAAAGTTACTTGTGTTATGCACAAAGTTGATGTCCTAACCGACTTGCCAAAACTATTAGTTTGTTAACAAGAAATTTGTGGAGTGGTTGAAAAACGAGTTTTAATGACTTCAACCTAAGTGTATGTAAACCTCCGACTTCAACTGTAATTCAGATAGCATAAGAACACAGAAAAAGCCATGGCAGGAAATGTAGCTTGGAAACTGCCATTTTTCTCTCAGTCCAATGTCAAAATGTATCGAATTGCAGGAAATGAGCTTCAAAACTGTGAAATGGCCTCTTAGCCGTTAACTCTGCTATCACACTCAGTTTTTCTGTGTCGGTTCTATATCATTTTTTCCTAACATCTTGTCTGTCTTGTGTCTACGATTCTTAAATCTGACCATGCGTTTTGATTGTGTCCAGTAACATCAATGGCAGCACTGTTCTTCACACTGTGTTTGTCAGTATATCGATCCTTTGTCAATAGATGGCCTCCTGTCTGTTTTTCTCCTCACTCCCACCTTCCTTATTGTCCATTGTCTACTTTTCTGGGAATAATCGGATGAATGGTGTTATTTATTTTATTTGCATAAGCATCACGCGCTACTGCTCCAGTATGCTAACAACTGTAACAACAAACCATTCAACAAACAAACAACAGAAAACGTCAATAACAATGTATTGCAATCTCACCAGTTATGTACTACTATAACTCAGGCTAATGTGGTTTCTCTCTCGCTCTCTCTCTCAGGACGGTTCGACGAGGTTCTCATCAGGCATCAGGTGAAGTACCTGGGTCTGATGGAGAACCTCCGCGTGAGGAGAGCTGGCTTTGCCTACCGCCGCCACTATGAGACCTTCCTCCAGAGGTGATTATGGCTCTGAGCTGGTCCTGCCTGGCTCTGAGCTGGTCCTGCCTGGCTCTGAGCTGGTCCTGCCTGGCTCTGAGCTGGTCCTGCCTGGCTCTGAGCTGGTCCTGCCTGGCTCTGAGCTGGTCCTGCCTGGCTCTGAGCTGGTCCTGCCTGGCTCTGAGCTGGTCCTGCCTGGCTCGGAGCTGGTCCTGCCTGGCTCGGAGCTGGTCCTGCCTCTATCAGGCTTGAAAGTCGTTCTCTGACATTATAGGTTTCTTCAATGGCAGATTCATGACTTATGTTAGAAAATCAGTATACCTACAAGTGACTAATCTCCACAACTGTTCAGTTAGTGATATAACCTAAATGTAATATTTTTCATATAATATACCAGTGTCTCTGTGTGTTGTTTTGTCCGTCCCTGGCAGGTATAAGTCCCTGTGCCCGGAGACCTGGCCTAGCTGGCAGGGCAAGCTGGCAGACGGAGTCTCCACACTGGTCAAACACCTGGGTTACAAACCTGAGGAGTACAAGCTGGGCAGGTGAGACCCTTATCCGGTGACAACAGTCAAGGCGGTACGCAAACACACACACACACACACACACATGTTAATTCTAATGAACTACAGTACATGCATCTCCCATTTTGTTTATCTACATCCCATCTCCCTAATGAGTTCAGTGCCCACTTAGTGTTGATCTAATCTCATAACTGTGTCTACTCTCTGGGAAAGGCTTAAGTGACCAAAGTCAATTATTTCGTCAGGGCTGAACTAAATCCCCCCATGGTGCTGTACACGCTCAGACTGCCCCTGTGTGTTGTATAAAGGCACACTGCCAGCTTAGTGGAGCTCCGTTTGCTTTCCAGATCCAAAATCTTCATCCGTTTTCCAAAGACTCTGTTCGCCACGGAGGACGCGCTAGAAACGAGGAAACACAGCCTTGGTGAGCGAGAGTCACGTATCACATGGTCTTACTTGACACCCATCATCTGCTGTCTGTCTGGACTGTTGTCTCTCCCCGACGATATAGTAAGTAGAGTATCTGAACACTCTGAACATATTTTGTCTCTCTCTCTTCAGCCAACAAACTGCAGGCATCCTGGAAGGGCTACAGCCAGAAGACCAAATACCGCAAACTCCGATCATCAGGTAGTAGGGCTTCTCTTCTCCCCTACGTCTATAGACCCATGTGTCATCAAGCATATACTTCCTCTACATTCACCGTGCGTGTCTATTCGATTACGCTCATCTTGTTCAGTTGGACGACGGATGTTGTATTAAGCGTCTCAGAGTAGGAGCGCTGACTTCGGATCAGTTTTGCGGTTGTTTTTTCGATTGCAAGGAATAAGATTGCTTTTGACAGTAGGGACCTGATCCTCAATCAGCACTGCTTCTCTGAGACATTTGATACATACGGGCCTAGGTCTCGATTCTGTCTTCCAATGGATCTGGATGAACTTTGTTAAATAATAAGTAGGTTGGTAAATTGTGCGGCCCTTTCCAGCGGTGGTGGTCCAGGCGTGGTGGAAGGGCATCCTGGCCTGTAGGAGGGCACGGCGTAGAAGGGAGGCCGCCAACACCATCCGCAGGTGAGGCGCTTCTGGACACAAGATTTATTTAACGAGGATGGTGAGAGAAGGTTCATGAGGTTCATATTCATTAGATTGCCCTCGGGGTGGCAGGGTTGCCCTCGGGGCGGCAGGGTAGCCTAGTGGTTAGAGCGTTGGACTAGTAACCGGAAGGTTGCAAGTTCAAACCCCCGAGCTGACAAGGTACAAATCTGTCGTTCTGCTCCTGAACAGGCAGTTAACCCAGGCCGTCATTGAAAATAAGAATTTGTTTCTTAACTGACTTGCCTAGTTAAATAAAGGTTAAAATATATATATTATATATATAATTTATATATATATATATATTGTCAGTGGTGTAAAGTACTTAAGTAAAAATAATTTTAAGTACTGAAGTTGTTTTTTTGGGGTGTCTGTACTCTACTTGACTATTTATATTTTTGACAACTTTTACTTATACTCAGCTACATTCCTAAAGAAAATAATGTACTTTTTACTCCTTACATTTTCCCTGACACCCAAAAGTACTTGTTAAATTTTGAATGCTTAGCATGACAGGAAGATTGTCCCTGGTCATCCCTACTGCCTCTGATCTGGTAGACTCACTAAACACACATGCTTTGTTAGTAAATTATGTCTGAGTGTTGAACTGTGACCCTGGCTATCTGTAAATTTAAAAAATAACAAGAAAATCGTGTCATGTGGTTTGCTTAATTAATATAAGACGTTTTAAGTTATTTATACTATTGATATTTAAGTACATTTAAAACCAAATACTTTTAGACTTTTACTCAAGTAGTATTTTACTGGGTGACTTTTACTTGAGTCATTTTCGCTGCTTTCAGCTCAATGGGTTCCCTTGGATTACTGAAGTTATACGGGTTCTATTCAAATGGAGAAACTTGTGGAAAGCATTTACCTAGAAAATATCCACTCATGTTTTGGACACCTATGGTATTTGCAGTGTTGTGTGTGTGTGTGGATGTATAGAAGTTCTTATCCATTTGTTGATTCATGTGTGCAGGAGTGTTTACAAAGCTCTCTCTCTCTCGCTCTGCCTCTCTCTCGCTCAGGTTCATCAAGGGCTTCATCTACCGCCACACTGAGCGTTGTCCTGAGAATGAGTACTTCCTGGATTATGTGCGCTACTCCTTCCTGATGAAGCTGCGCAGGAACCTCCCCAAGACGGTCCTGGACAAGAGCTGGCCCACGCCCCCGACCGCCCTCATCGAGGTAACGCAACCCAACAGTTTGGGAACCACTGATGTGGCCTACATTGAAATTGTCTGAATTAAGGCATTTTTTTTCTTGATGACATGTTTGAGTAGTTAAAATGGTACGTGACAAGTCCTTCTCTGTGTTCTCCAATAGGCGTCGGAACGGCTACGCAAACTGTACATGCAGAACATGGTGTGGGGTTACTGCAAGAGGATCAACCCAGAGTGGAAACACCAGGTAAACAGGATACGATAGTATAGTAGTACATCTGATATCTTTCAAATGTATTCATAGCTCTTCATCAGTCCGCAGAGTTCAGAACTTTAAAGACTGTCAATGTGGAGTGGTCTTCTCCTCCTTCTCCTACCAATATAACTTTTCTACCAAACTGTGTTTGTCCGTTCTCTCTCTGTCAATGAAGTTGGAGCAGAAAATGGTGGCCAGTGAGATCTTCAAAAACAAGAAGGACAACTATCCCCAAAGTGTCCCAAAGCTCTTTGTGGGCACAAGACTCAGTAAGTGCCTTGATTAACTCAGACACACACACGCGCGTGCACTCACGTGCACACACATTATACACACACACCTAACCTTCTTCCTGTGCCTCTCTCTCCTCAGATGGAGAGGAGATTAACCCCAAGGTGTTGCAGTCACTTGGCAGTGAGAAGATGAAGGTTAGTGCAGTACTAGCGTGTTAATATGGCCATTCAATTCTCTACTTGGGATTTATGTACAGTTGGATATTTGTCTTAATATATAGTCAGTACAGTATATTAATGTGTTATTGATTCTGAACTCTGATCATGTCTAGCCTATTTAGTGCCGTAGCCTACAGTTCAAATGTTTGAATCCACCCTCTGTGTATCTTCCCCACTGTCTTTCCTATGTCCAATAAAATACAAAATCCTTCAAGATATATTACAAGCCCCACTAATAATGTCCCCTTCCCACTCCTCAGTATGCAGTCCCAGTGACCAAGTACGACAGGAAGGGCTACAAGGCTAATAATGTCCCCCTCCCACTTCTCAGTATGCAGTCCCAGTGACCAAGTACGACAGGAAGGGCTACAAGGCTAATAATGTCCCCCTCCCACTCCTCAGTATGCAGTCCCAGTGACCAAGTACGTACGACAGGAAGGGCTACAAGGCTAATAATGTCCCCCTCCCACTCCTCAGTATGCAGTCCCAGTGACCAAGTATGACAGGAAGGGCTACAAGGCTAATAATGTCCCCCTCCCACTCCTCAGTATGCAGTCCCAGTGACCAAGTACGACAGGAAGGGCTACAAGGCTAATAATGTCCCCCTCCCACTCCTCAGTATGCAGTCCCAGTGACCAAGTATGACAGGAAGGGCTACAAGGCTAATAATGTCCCCCTCCCACTCCTCAGTATGCAGTCCCAGTGACAAAGTACGACAGGAAGGGCTACAAGGCTAATAATGTCCCCTTCCCACTCCTCAGTATGCAGTCCCAGTGACCAAGTACGACAGGAAGGGCTACAAGGCTAATAATGTCCCACTCCTCAGTATGCAGTCCCAGTGACCAAGTACGACAGGAAGGGCTACAAGGCTAATAATGTCCCACTCCTCAGTATGCAGTCCCAGTGACCAAGTACGACAAGAAGGGCTACAAGGCTAATAATGTCCCCCTCCCACTCCTCAGTATGCAGTCCCAGTGACCAAGTACGACAGGAAGGGCTACAAGGCTAATAATGTCCCACTCCTCAGTATGCAGTCCCAGTGACCAAGTACGACAGGAAGGGCTACAAGGCTAATAATGTCCCCCTCCCACTCCTCAGTATGCAGTCCCAGTGACCAAGTACGACAGGAAGGGCTACAAGGCTAATAATGTCCCCCTCCCACTCCTCAGTATGCAGTCCCAGTGACCAAGTACGACAGGAAGGGCTACAAGGCTAATAATGTCCCCCTCCCAGTGACTCCTCAGTATGCAGTCCCAGTGACAAAGTACGACAGGAAGGGCTACAAGGCTAATAATGTCCCACTCCTCAGTATGCAGTCCCAGTGACCAAGTACGACAGGAAGGGCTACAAGGCTAATAATGTCCCCTTCCCACTCCTCAGTATGCAGTCCCAGTGACCAAGTACGACAGGAAGGGCTACAAGGCTAATAATGTCCCACTCCTCAGTATGCAGTCCCAGTGACCAAGTATGACAGGAAGGGCTACAAGGCTAATAATGTCCCCTTCCCACTCCTCAGTATGCAGTCCCAGTGACCAAGTACGACAGGAAGGGCTACAAGGCTAATAATGTCCCACTCCTCAGTATGCAGTCCCAGTGACAAAGTACGACAGGAAGGGCTACAAGGCTAATAATGTCCCCCCAGTATGCAGTCCCACTCCTCAGTATGCAGTCAGTGACCAGTGACAGGAAGTACAAGGCTAATAATGTCCCCTTCCCACTCCTCACCGTCCCAGTGAAGGGCTACAAGGCTAATAATGTCCCCCTCCCACTCCTCAGTATGCAGTCCCAGTGACCAAGTACGACAGGAAGGGCTACAAGGCTAATAATGTCCCCCTCCCACTCCTCAGTATGCTGTCCCAGTGACCAAGTATGACAGGAAGGGCTACAAGGCTAATAATGTCCCCCTCCCACTCCTCAGTATGCAGTCCCAGTGACCAAGTACGACAGGAAGGGCTACAAGGCTAATAATGTCCCCCTCCCACTCCTCAGTATGCAGTCCCAGTGACCAAGTACGACAGGAAGGGCTACAAGGCTAATAATGTCCCCCTCCCACTCCTCAGTATGCAGTCCCAGTGACCAAAGTACGACAGGAAGGGCTACAAGGCTAATAATGTCCCCTTCCACTCCTCAGTATGCAGTCCCAGTGACCAAGTACGACAGGAAGGGCTACAAGGCTAATAATGTCCCCTTCCCACTCCTCAGTATGCAGTCCCAGTGACCATGTACGACAGGAAGGGCTACAAGGCTAATAATGTCCCCTTCCCACTCCTCAGTATGCAGTCCCAGTGACCAAGTACGACAGGAAGGGCTACAAGGCTAATAATGTCCCCCTCCCACTCCTCAGTATGCAGTCCCAGTGACCAAGTACGACAAGAAGGGCTACAAGGCTAATAATGTCCCACTCCTCAGTATGCAGTCCCAGTGACCAAGTACGACAGGAAGGGCTACAAGGCTAATAATGTCCCCTTCCCACTCCTCAGTATGCAGTCCCAGTGACCAAGTACGACAGGAAGGGCTACAAGGCTAATAATGTCCCACTCCTCAGTATGCAGTCCCAGTGACCAAGTACGACAGGAAGGGCTACAAGGCTAATAATGTCCCCTTCCCACTCCTCAGTATGCAGTCCCAGTGACCAAGTACGACAAGAAGGGCTACAAGGCTAATAATGTCCCCTTCCCACTCCTCAGTATGCAGTCCCAGTGACCAAGTACGACAGGAAGGGCTACAAGGCTAATAATGTCCCCTTCCCACTCCTCAGTATGCAGTCCCAGTGACCAAGTACGACAGGAAGGGCTACAAGGCTAATAATGTCCCCTTCCCACTCCTCAGTATGCAGTCCCAGTGACCAAGTACGACAGGAAGGGCTACAAGGCGCGACCACGGCAGTTGCTGCTCACCTCCAACAGTGCCGTCATCGTGGAGGAGGCCAAGCTCAAGCAGCGCATCGACTACGCCGCCCTCAAAGGTCAGCGGTCACAGGGTTCGGGGGAGAGGATGGGTTGGGGGGTCGATGGCATTTCAATTGACGGTTTTGCTTACTTCTTAAATTGAATGAATTGAAATGGAGTTGTTTTCTGGGGTCCTTACAGAGGCCATACTGAGTTGGTCTGAGTGATGCTCATAGTTCTCCCATTGACCATTTCTCTTCCCTGTCTGTCTGTCTTGTCCTCAGGCATTTCAGTCAGCTCTCTCAGTGATGGCGTCTTTGTACTGCATGTGCCCACTGAAGACAAGAAACAGAAGGTGAGGCTGACCTCAGCTCCACCTTACGCAGTCATAACATGGTCATAACCCCATTACACACGGGTTATGACATACTTAACCAATGCCTGTTAGGTGAAGTAGCCTGATCCCAGATCTGTTTGTGCGGTCTTGCCAACACATATTGACATTGTCACGCCAAACACAAATCGACCTGGGACCCGGCTCGTAGTGAAGATGTAGCTCTAACTCCTCCCCTGTCTCCTCTGGTCTGTAGGGAGATGTGGTGCTGCAGAGTGACCACATCATCGAGACCCTGACCAAAGTGGCCATCTGTGCTGACAAGGTCAACAGCATCAACATCAACCAGGGAAGGTGAGTTGTTGCCCTGACACAGATACCCGGAACTAGATAAGCCGTATTCCGTGTTAATCAGCAGAATGTCAGCTTTCATTGAAAAATAGCTGTACGTTCCTAACATTTACAGTTCAGACTTTATAAATATGTAACACGCTCTTGACGCACGTTTTAAAGGGGCTCACAGGGAGCACTAACATCAGTTGTCAGGACCTGAATTCATAGACACCAGTGATGCATCACCATCTGCAATCTGATTAGTTTCATTTGATATCGTTTTTTTGGGGGGGGTGGCTGTAAATGAACTGCACCTCATCTCTCTCTCTCTCTCTCTCCCAGTATAACTTTCACGATGGGCCAAGGTAGAGAAGGGATCATAGACTTCACCTCTGGCTCTGAGCTGCTGGTTGCCAAGGCGAAGAATGGCCACCTCTCAGTGGTGAGTCGGAATAACGGAGGGATATAAAGCGTCAGTCCTCCCCTACAGGACTAATACAGTAGGTTGGAACATCAATACTGCATGATTGGAGTCAGTGTTGATTGATTAATTATCCTGCACTCGTATTTATATAAGCTAATTGTACTTTACTTTTTAAGCTGGTGGTTGTTGTGTGAAGTCTACAGCATAGTGTAGGACATGATTGTTTTGTTAACGCACCCTGTTACACCTACAATGAAAATCAATGTACAGTTTATCTCGGGTAGTGATCATTTTATTCTGCATGTTTACATTGTGAAGATAACTTGAAACAATCATTGATTGATTGGTGAAGATAATTCCTTTGTAATGGTTACCTCTGTCTTCCCTGAACTTTTTTAGACTGCCCCTCGACTGAACTCAAGATGATAGCAATGACAGATCATCTGACCACGCCAAGGAAGTCCTTCCTGGAATATGCTCCTATTCACCAATCTCAACCGCAGACCAGACTCTGCCTAAGCCAATCAAATGCCAGCTCTCACTACACGAACGGCATGTGCTTCCAATTAAGAAAAAGTCCAGTGAAACTAATTGATATTTATGTTTATATATTTTTGGGAATAATACTTGTTATTTGAATATCATGATTTTATATATGAAGCCAAGGAATAACAATGTTTTGGTGCATTTTTTTCCTGCACTACTTATGCCTGTCTTGTTTAATTTGGGAACATGACCAAGCAATCAATGAGGGTGTATTGGGTCTCCTTTGCTTTTTCTTTCTGTCATTCTTTTTTCACAATATTTTCTCTGTTCAGCAGTGTAGTCTTTACACCCTCTCTGATACTACTCTTTTAACTGTTTGGGGCAGAGGCTTTTGTTAAAGTGGAGATGCAGTACATGGCTGATGGTATGTAGGTTAGGTTTGTTATAAACTGTCGAGGAGCAGGGAGTTTGGTAGAGAAGTTCATAAGAATAGTTGTTTTTTTCAAACTTGTTTAGACTCGGACACAATACTCTTAGGGATTTTGAAACCGAAGGATATCAACAGAGAAGTCATGTGGGTGTGTGACCTTTGACCCAGAGCATACTGTCCAGAATGTGGTCAGAATTTGGTCTGTGCTGTGCCATAGATCACTGAATCATTCTTTGATGTAGATATCATGTAGCCCAAATGAAAGCGTAAACCAAAGCATTTTGGTAAGCAGAATGTTGAAATTAGATTTATAATGGAAACACCATACTGAATGGTCTTTACAATATATAAGAGATAAAGAAAGTGAGAGAGAAATTAGGAAAAAGGTGTGAGAATGAAAATGGGGGGGGAATAGAAAACAGTTTTGTCTTTCCATTTATCGCTTGTTTGCTCCCAACGATTGTGCCTTTCTCCTTTACTAAGTTATTGATAATGGATTATTTATGTCGATACACCAATTAAACAATGACACTTTGGGGATGACATTGAGTCCACTGTTGTTAGAGACCGATATGTCTCGTTTTCCCTCAGGATGACCTGTGGAAAAATACTTCAGAGAAAGACAAAAGCATGCTGTACACACACACACACACACACACATTTCACTCCCAAGTTAAACCTGTAGAGTAAAAGCTTTTTGGAAACATGCTATGATCCATTTGCTTTCCATTGTGTCAAGTTCCCAGGCTGCCATATCCGTACTCTGGTTATGTGTAGCAGCTCACCAGGATATAGTAGTAGTCAGAACAACACTCATGACTTATTTTACCACATTTACCAATCTTTTCCTGATGAGGATGTTTGTGTGAGCTTTGTGATGGGGACATGCTGTTATTGTTTTGATTGACACTTCCAAACCCAGATCCTCAAGAGCGATGAGGCCCTATGCACAGCATTCAAGTGCAGTTAACTATTTTCCTGGTGTTTAATACTGACATCATAGGATATACTCATAGCCGAGGGTGTTCTTCACAGAAAGCACACGAGTCAATGGTAACATCCTTAGGAACACTTATCAGTCTTTGTAACAAACCAGAGGTCTATTGGTATGACCCATGTGAGTGACACCACCGTTCATAGATTGAATCTACGCACCTCCCCCCCAGCGGTGACTTTCTGAGCTGCGTTTCGCTCTTCACATTCCTGTGCTGCTGCTTCTTTGCATTGCCTCTTGAGTGCCCCTCCCCTCCTCCTCCCTCTATGACCCAGCCTCTGAACTGTGTACAGCTGACAACCCAATGAATGAATGGTAAGACAGGTGCAATATGCCTAAATAAAGGTGTGTTACTGCACTGACATTAGACAAAGAAGCAATAGTGGATGCAATGTCTGTTGAATGATTATATGTCAATTAAAGTGTTATTTTCCTGGTTGGAGATGTGTTTGCTTCGCCTGGTCCCAGATCTGTTTGTGCTCGCTTGCCAATTCCAATGCCAGACAGCACAAACAGATCTGGGACCAGACCATTGTGTTCTATGCACTAATAAGAAATTTGAGCCAAGTGAGGCTTTGTAAAGGTGTAACATGCATTTTGTCTTGTTCAAAATTTGTTAATGTGCCTTGAGTTTAATAGGAATACAACCAATTTTGTATGAAATTCAGTGACAAATACCTCCTTGACGATGTCTCTTATTCCAGAGGAAAAAAGTGTGTGTGTATATATATATATATATATATATATATATATATATATATATATATATATATATATATATACACACACCTCAATCTGATTCCTCCTTTAAAATGTCATAGATTTTCTGTAAAGCCTGTCTCCCTATGTTTAATAATTTACAATACACAAGTTTAGTCCTGAGTTACTGTATGCACAATCATGTAGAATTAGACCAACACACTAAAGAAAATACTAAAATGTCAAAATAAACTTATTGATTCTGTCTGGGTCCTTCATTACAAACTTACTTCCTTGATAATTTGGTGCATTTTAAACGGGATAGTTCACCCAAATGACAAAATAACATATTGGTTTCCTTTACCATGTAAGCAGCCAATGGACAAGGTCCATCAATCCATGAGTTAGTTTTGCTAATATGGGTACCAGTTACTGGCATTGGATTGTGCCTCAAATGCTAAAAAGTGTTTTGTTTTAAAACGGTGACCAGGTTGACAACCAAAGCATGGCTTGCTGTCATACCTTGTCCCGGGACTTCTTTCAGGGTTCGGAAACTCATGTCATTTTCTAATTTAGGTGAACTATCCCTTTAAGTGTTTTTGATAGAACCCTAATCGGGATTTCAGTGTTTTGATTGAATCCAAACTCTGGACAGAATATGCAGCCTTTTCTGGCACATCAGAAATGTACCCTAACTAGATTATGCAAGTAAAGTTAGGTCTGATTTGCTTACTGTGCAGTCTTTATAGTCCCAAGCCAGAACATCTGAAACGTACCATCTTGCAACATGTTGAAATGGGGTTTTGATCTCAAGGGACTGTACAAAGTGATGCAATCCTCTGATGTGATGAGGAACTTGACATAATTTCTGGTCTTGAGTTTGAATAGTCTCTCTGCTCTATCGGTGTATTAAAAACCAACACACCAGGCTTTAATAATATTTTTGAGCTGTTATTTTAAAATGTGGCATCGGCAGTCAATCACTGTTCACTTATAGGCTAGCTTTCCCAGTGGTTCATATCAGTGGTTCATCATTTGGGAACGTTTTCAAGTCTTTCCTTGTTTGTATCACTTTCAAAAGGGAGGGGTAAGTTGCTTTTTAGTAATCGTTCTATTTATGTTTCTACTCTTTATTTGTGTATATATATATTTTAAATTCATTTTACACTTTGTGATGCCTTAATGTCACTGACTTTTTGTGTAATAATCATGTCATTACACATGTTAGGTTATTATGGAATCTTGCTCTGTTTTGGGAAGCCCAATATCACATAAAGAAATATATTTATGCTATTTATTTTCTATTTATGTTGACTTAATTTGAATAGAATAACATACAATTCAATAACATAATGAACATTTATAGTTGACAAGTTTGTTTTATAGCCTAAGCTACAATGTCACATGATTCCTTTTAGGCGTACATCAAGTTTTGAAGTCCTACTAATTGGAATTTCTTAATGATATTTCCTGTTTCAGGCCATGGCTGAAATGACAATTGTGACTCCGTGGACCTGTATTGTGCCATTCTATGCTGAAAACAATGCCTCAATTTATGGAAAGGAAAGGGAAAGCAGATCTTCACCCACTTATTAAAACCACTTCCATATTCAAACCACTTCGCTTGTGAGTCTTGTGTGTTATTGAATAAGTGGACAATAGACAAATATATTCTGTGTAACCAGTCACCGCAAGAGTGAGTCTCCCCAGTCCCCACAATGGCGGTGGGACCATGCAGTATAGCACTACAGAAGCGTCGTGTGCAACTAGTGGAGAGCTGGAGCCAAAATGTCACCCTCCTCCAGGAGCTTCTTTACCAGGTAGGGGCTCTTACTGAGGAAGACCTCAGCCTGGTGAGAGGGGGAGGTCGCCTGGGGGAGAGGGACTGCATGAGGACTCTGCTGGATGTGCTACACGGGCGTGGAGAGGAAGCCTGTCGAGCCTTCTTTCATGTTCTACAGTCGCAGAGAGCCAACACACAGTCAGGGTCTATGGTGGCAGCTATCCCACCTGAGGGCTCTGGACCCAGCAGCAGTGACTCTGGTCCAACCAACATGCAGGAGCACTTGAGGAAACATAAGGACATATTAGGCAGGCAGCACAGACCCGCTGATTACCTTAGTATCAGGACTATTAGGTGTAGTAGTTCAGACAGTAGTGATGAGTCTTGTTCCTTTACAGATATCACATTGTCCAGGTGCGCGGGCTACACTGTTCCCCTGCAGTACCACCAGCACGAGGTAGCCATGGTGGGTGATGCCTTCCGGAGCCAGGACCAGGTCTGTACCTTTCAAGATGTCTGCCAGAGTCTGCTGTCTGTTCCAGGAGAGGACGTGAGTCTGCTCTCGGGGGTGGCCGGCAGTGGGAAGACCACGGTGGTGAGACGGCTGGTTCATGAATGGGCAAAGGACTCTGGATCCCAGAAGATAGTCCTGTCCCTATCCTTCAGAGAGCTCAATCTGCTCAGTGAGCCTCAGAGCCTGCAGGAGCTTCTCCTGGTGCACTACAGCCACCTCAAACCTGTCCTGCCCTGGGTCATTGACTCCCAACCTGGCCGGATCCTACTCATCTTGGACGGGCTCGATGAGTTCTGCTTCCCCCTGGAATTTGAGCGGAGCCCCAAGTGCTCGGACCCAGAGCGGAAGCTGGGCATGGGGGAGATGGTGGTGAACTTGATCAAGGGTCACCTTCTCCCCGGTATCTCCATCCTGGTCACATCTCGGCCCCATGCAGTCTCCAAGGTCCCTCCCCTGCTGGTGACCCAGCTCTACAGCATCCTGGGCTTCTCTAAAGACCAGCAGAGGCACTACTTTGAGCAGAGCTGCAACTCTCCCCTGGTGGCCTCTGCCGTGTGGGGCTACGTTTCCTCCTACCAGCCCCTCCAGCTCATGTGTCGTATACCAGCCTTCTGCTGGATCGTCTCCACTGCCCTGCGTGATAGAGCCCCCTGCTGCCTTAGCCAAGTCACCACAACCACTCTGCCCAATACAGCTAGGACAATGCCAGCAAGCTCCAGTGATACTTCCACCTCCAACAACAGGGCTGAAGAAGCCACTCCAACCCCCTCCACTTTCTCCTCCACTGTTCCCAGGGTGATGTTAATGAGCGGCCATGTCAAGCCCATCACCATCACAGAGATCTACTGTTGCTTTCTCAAGTCCATCCTGGTGCTCCACGGGGAGGGCCACAGTCAGGAAGGCTGCAGCCCGCAGTGTCTCCAGGAGGCCCCGCGGGTCCTACAGGAGATGCGGCCCATGCTGAGAGACCTGGGCGCCCTGGCCTTCAAGGGCCTCCTGGAGCGACGCTTCCTTTTCGACCAGGCTGATCTGAGCTCTTTCTCCCTGGACTGCTGTGGGCTGTCCAAGACCTTCCTGGTGGAGATCCTCCGAGAGGACCGGGCCTCGCTCACCTGCCAGAGGAGCTTCCACTTCATCCATACTAGTGTACAGGAGTTCCTGGCAGCTCTCTACTATGTCCTGCAGGCCCTCTCCGGCTCAGACCCGTTCTCGGGGCTCAAGTCAGCCGTTGGTGTAGCCCTGTTTCCAGTCGCCCTGCACAAAGTGTTAACCTCCACTGCTAATAAGCTGCTGAGGCCCAGACGCCTCCTGCGCAGATATGTCAAGAAGGCTTTCTCCTGGGGTGGACACCATCAGTCTGGTCACATGGACCTCTTCTGCAGGTAGGTAAAATAATGTGTACATACATATATATATAATTATATTAATTAATACACAATTCAGAAAATATCTCTTTAACTTATTTTTCTCCCTCCATTAATTGTACATTATTTTGGATTCATCTCCTTGGGTAGATTTGTATCTGGCTTATTGGTACCTCAAACCCGTGTCATCCTGGATGGACTATTCCGAAGCAGATCACAAATACCCCCATCACCCTCCTCCTCTCTGCCCTCTCCTCCTCCCACCCCTCCCTTCCTCCTGAGCCTGCTCCACTCCCAGCTCCAATGTGGCAAACTGAGTCCAGAGAGGCAGGTCAACGTGTGTCACTGCCTGTACGAGGCCCAGGACCCAGGCCTGGCCCAGCGTCTACAAGGCTGGCTGCAGGTCCTGGCCCAACAACAGGACCCAGACCAGTCTGGCCCAGCCAAGAGGGACTGGAGCGAGCTGGCCTTCCTGCTGCAGCTGACCCCAGACCTGCAGGATCTGAATCTGGAGGCCCAGGGGCTGGATGCAGACGGCCTGCGCAGACTGCTGCCTGTACTCCCTCTCTTCAGCACCCTCAGGTGGGCTAAGTCATGTGTAACACCTTAAATCAGCCTTATTCCAAACAGAAAGAGGAAGTTAGGTTGTTTTTTTTCTTCAGCTGTATTTGTTTCTTGATACATGAGAATGAAAACCCTGTGAATTTCTCTCCTGTATTCTTTCCTCATAAAGGCTAGCGCAGAATCCACTGGGTCCAGAGGGGGCAGTTGTGTTGGCCTGTGCCATGCAGAGCCCAGACTGCCGTGTCGAGAGACTGTGGTGAGTACAGTATAAGGGCTAATTGATGCAGAGAGAATAGTTGGATGGGATAAATGATCACCACCTTGGAAGGACTACATGGTACAATAAAAAAAGGCACATTTTCCCTTTCTGTTGCAAAGCGCTTTAAAACATTTTCCATGGCATGCCCTAATGAACACGACCCTGTGTAATTGTTCTGGTTCCAGGGTGGTGGGGACAGGACTGGGTTGTAAGGGACTCAGGGTGCTTATAGAAGGACTGAAAGACAACCACACAGTGGTCGACCTCAGGTAACACAGGATATCAATGCTCTGATAGGCTGCAGGTAGTCAATACAACTCATTATAAAGCAGTTTCTCACCCATCATTGTCTGCCATCATTCCATGGTTTAAGGATGGCCATCAATCACATTGGCGATGTGGGAGCGGGCTGTCTGGCGGATCTACTGCGGACCAATCATACACTTAAAGATATCAGGTGAAGATGCGAAAGCACTGCTATGAAAGATGTCATAATTTACGGTTAAAAACAGCCTAGTTACACATCTGTGGTCAAGTTCTCTCATATTCTCATGTCAGTTCACACAAGGTAATTACAAGAATAAGGGCTTGATTCAAACAAACAGAGATGTGCACTATTGCTGTACCAAGGTTGTTAATCTGTCTTGGATTGACCCTCGACCATAGGCTTTTAGTCAAGTAAAACAATATTCGCAATAGACTTGTTTTTGTGTTCCTCAGGCTCCGTGACAACCAGATTACTGATAAGGGAGCAGAACTCCTCATGGAAGCACTGACTGAGAATACCACTCTGGAACATCTCTGGTGAGCACACACACACACACACACACACACACACACACACACACACACACACACACAATGTACTGTATGTGCTGTAATGAATACATTTCTTATAAAACATTGAGTCATTCCAATTCTAATCTGGAGGTATGCGTCTGCAACCTTTAACAATTGTAGCTAAGCTTACTCAGCATTGATACTGTTGTCTGCTCAATTTCCTGCTATTTGAACAAGATAGTCTTTTACATATGTTGACATTTCATTGTGACTTTGTCTCTTTGCTCAGGATGTTTGACAACAAGTTATCGAAGGAGGGAGTCAGGAAGCTGAAGGAGTTCGCCAGGAGCACATCTCATCTGGACATCAAAGTGTGCATCTGATTTCATCTGCCTTTCCTGTTGCTGATGATAGACTCCAAGTCCTTTATCATTGGTGGATGGTGTGGTTGTTTATCATTTGTGTGGTATGGTACATTTGCACATGTACATGGTATGAAAGATGTTATTAGTATTTCATTCTTATTTTTGTTCAGACAACTAAGAGTGTACATTTGGTTGTCAGGCTTTAGTAGGTCGATGAATGTAGCCATATGTCAATGAAATCGTCTGCAATAGGTCTACACGCTTTCTTTCAATAGTTCGCATTCTTATGTCAGAAACGCTTCCAGGAAAAGAGCTTAAACGTTTAAACAACACTTCCACGGATGGCCAGCAGAGAGCAATATAGCTGCATACACATTCCCTACTGGAAGGCTAGGGTCATAGTCTACTATGTGCAAATGAGATTATCATGTTTCCTCTCTAACAACGTTGGGCATTAATGGTTCACAGTAAATTGTTGGTTCACAACTAAATTTCACTACCTAAAACTCATGAAGTTGAGGGCGAAAAAACGAAGTTGAGAGCATTTCTTCATTCTACCACAAGATGTCCCCCTCAATATACACTTTTCTGCAGTCTTTTTGTTTGCATCCTTCCTCGTCTGGTCCATGGGGACATGTCATTATCCTGTGTTTCCCAATATGTCAAGTTACCTGACGAATAACGTCAATAAGGGTTTTCTGATGCCCACTCTTTGATTGTATTTTATGAGGTACAGTGCCACCAATACTACACATCTAATTATAAATTTTCTCACCTGTGAAGTTAGAAACTCATATTACCATTGTTATGCACTTTGGAAAAGTTTGTCCCTCCAAAAAACTAAACCATTAAACAAGTCTGCTGTTTTTGTTTGATCTATAAATAGACGAGGCAATGTATAAATGTAATTGAAAATAAAACAATGAGTGCACCGGTCCTTATTTAAGTTAATCTTATTTGTCATAACCCCCCTATTTAAGTTAATCGTATTTACGATAACCCCCCACCCCACCCTGTCTTTTGTGTCAAAACATTAGCTGGCTGTTGTCACCAATTAATTATTTAATTTAATCATTTAAGCGCTCTCTGATTGGTTTGCGCTCGTCTCTAGCTCAGGACCTGGCCAATGGAGACCCAGGCTTGTTTGTGCAGCTTTCGGTGCGAAAATAAAAGCAGGAATCTGCGTTGAAGAGAGATGTGGATGCAAAGAAACAAAAGATTGAGTATAGTCTACAGCATATAGCTGTTATTTAGTTTTTTTGAGAATAACAACTATAGATTTGAAGACAAAGACAGAGTGGAGAGGCAGGCGACCTTGTTCTTGGTTCCAGACACTCAGGTATGGTACCGCACTGTAGGGATGCTCTACTGTTATTCCAAGGGGAAGAATCTGTAAATTCTCTACTTTGCTTTTATTGAAAATTGATCACGGAAAAAAAGATATAAGCTATGTTACACTGAGTGTGCAGAAAAGCAACATTGTTTTTATTCTGTTATATCTTCGTAGCCGACCCTGAAATGATGTAGACTGATTATGATAGGCAAAACATGCAACAATGTTTCAATGGAAACTTAAGATGACAGTGTGTGTATAGGCTATCAAGGAAAGTATGAGTCAATTACACAATGAATTTAATGTTTTCACAAGATGTGTTTATTGTTGATTGCAGTGGTGTTCGTTTCGCCTGGAGCACCTTTACTGTTACATGATGTGTAGTCAACATGATTTTAGAGGGGGTGATCATCCCAATTATGTTTTTGTTTATGGTGTTTTGCTTGAGGAGCCTATACACCGTCTCCAAATGTTACAATTATAATAGGGAAATAACAGCATGCAGTTGACTTATAAAATTTACTTAAATGTCGACTTTTTCACGGTCACGTTATCATTTTATTTGCTTCTCTGCAGATTGAGTTTAAGGGTTTAGAATGGAATAATAGAATATAATAGTAAAAAAATATATATTTTTAATGTCCATAGAGAAATTTGCGCTTTCCAACGAAGTACAGCCATATTAGGTAACACTGTCTTACTTGTGCGTCCATACGTATTCCGCTTTTTAGTAATAACATTACCATTGCGGGGACATGTTCTGCATGTTGATAGTGAAACCATTCAATGTCGTTGCTACCAAAACCGCACCAAATAAAGGAACATTTAGATATTTGGAACTGCATG
The DNA here is from genome assembly GCF_036934945.1 of Oncorhynchus masou masou. Classification (NCBI taxonomy): domain Eukaryota; kingdom Metazoa; phylum Chordata; class Actinopteri; order Salmoniformes; family Salmonidae; genus Oncorhynchus; species Oncorhynchus masou. The sequence continues at coordinate 57,189,652 of NC_088224.1, forward strand.
GAAGCTGTAGGCTAATTGCAGTTTTGGTGCGTACCGTGAGACTATTCCTATGCGCGGCGTGCTGTGTTTACGATACTGAACAGCTGAGCTTCATGCGAACGAGATGGGGTGGGGGTGTGCTGGAGGAGGCTGAGGCGCATCGAGACGGCTGATGATTTCAGTCCAGTTCAGACCAGTTTACAGAGCTGCTCATTTCCCGCACCATACGGTTATTGTTTAAGGATCTCTTAAGGACAAGGCGAATGAAAATGTAGGCTTTATACACTTTGTCCATAGTACTGAGGACCTGACCTTCACACATACCGATAAAAGAACTATCATTTATAAGCAACTATGTAGTGAAAATAAAATGACAGTGAAATCAGGAGAAAATAATACGAACTCAGACTAATATAAAATCCCATGCATGTCTAATAGTTAATTGGCCAACGTGGGTTTGTGTTAATTAATAAAAGGTGTGTAGTTCATCGCTGGTCATGCAATTATTTGTGAATGAATTTGAAATAAATAGAAACACTTTTTACGCTACATTTCGTGATACATAGGCATAGTGGAGGAAAATTATCCTCATTATATATAACGTTACATGATTAGCCCAGATGCATGTATTTATGTCGGGTGAAGATGGCGATGGGAACAAAAAAGGAGATGTCGTCGCTGAGAATCTCGCGCCGCACTGGTTCGAACCGGCTGGAACTTGCCCTCACGTGGAGTCATTCTTGGTAGCGTTGTTAATATGCAGCCAATGGTAGAGGTCCAGAAAACTACCTGCCAATCAGAGGGAGCCAGGGCGGGGTTTTGGTACATTAGTAGGAGGGGTTTTGTGGTCCAGGCACACTCCTGTAAGAGCTCAGCTGTTTTGTAATAGTGAAAAATTATTATCCTACAAGGACAAAGACAAGGGATGCCCAGTAACTTAAAGAAGGATAGCTTCGTCTTCTACTGTACACATACCATAATTAGCATAATGTACTGTTATTTGCAATGGAAATTCATGTTTTGCATCCTTGTGTAGGTATACCCCCCTTATGTATAGGCTACCTCTGAAGTGTCCCTCAACAACTCATACACAGTTTAGTATAGTACGGATGTCAAACAACTACCAAATGTGACTCTTCACACTCTTAGGCCTGGCCCTTACCATGTATCAACCTTATCTTCCAGGTGACCAGCCCTCCATTGTTCTACGTGCCCTGTTGTGCCCCTCTTCTACCTGTGAAGATGGCACCCTCCCTGGCCACAGCCTTCTCCAGGCGCTGGTGGATGGCTGTGACAGCGGTCATAGAGAACCTGCTGTTCTCTGCTGTGCTGCTGGGCTGGGGCTCCCTGCTCATCATGCTCAAGTCTGAAGGCTTCTACTCCTACCTCTGCAGAGAACCTGGTAAGGCTGTGGAGCATGATGCACTACAATACCCATAATGCTCTGTGTTATATATCCAGTTTTTTTTTCAATATAGGGGGTTGGGAAATGAAGACAAATGGTTGTATAACACTATTCAAGGTGATCAAATATATTTTATGTTGTGGACTGTTTTTATTACAATGAATAAGAAACCCCAAAAAGGAATACCATTATTATATGTTATATATGTTATATATATATATGTTATATATATGTTATATGTTATACGTATGTTATTACACAAGTATTGTACATATGAAAATGATGCAAGTTTTTTTTTCTCTGAATGCTTGGTTTATGTTGCTTTAAATGCTTGTTTCATTGTGACATTTAGCAACATTTGTTTTTATGACATTTTTTTCTATGTCAACTATTGCTGTCTCACTCAGCAAGTGAAACCCGTGAATGTATATCACTTGGGCTTGGAAGGTCTGACAAATATTAAGTGTGTTTTAAGCAATCCTACGGAATTATACTTATTTAATTCAGCAACAAAAGGTGTTTCTATTTCACTACTGCGAGACAAAGGTGACTTTATGTGTCTTTATAGTTTTAATTCAATCACGTTGGTTGGAACGATCCAGCACTTCAATAGTGCTCTTTAGAACAATACCATAAGTTCTTTCATTGGGGGTTACAATAGGATGGTGTGATAGAATGGATATTCTGTGGGCGAGGGTGGGATGAAGTGATGGGGGTTTCTAATCCAATCACATTGAGCAGACGAATTGTACGAGTTTCCACTTACATTTGACATGATCAGTTCCCCCATGAGGGTCAATGCAAACGAAACCAGAGCCACATTCACAAAGAGTCACAGAGTAGGAGTGCTGAAAAGAAAAGGCGGGCCCATGAACCCATTAACATCAACGGGACTGTAGTGGAGCGTGTCGAGAGTTTCAAGTTCCTTGGTGTTCACATCACCAAGAAACTGTCATGGTCCAAACATACCAAAACAGTTGTGAAGAGGGCACGACAAAACCTTTTCCCCCTCAGGAGACTGAAACTATTTGGCAATGGTCCCCAGAGCCTCAAAAGGTTCTACAGCTGCACCATCGAGAGCATCCTGACCAGTTGCATCACCGCCTGGTATGGAGACTGCTCGGCATCTGACCGTAAGGCGCCACAGAAGGTAGTGCGAACGGCCCAAGTACATCACTGGGGCAAAGCTTCCTGCCACCCAGGACCTATATAATAAAAGCCCATAAAATTGCCAGAGACTCCAGTCACCCAAGTGTTGGTTAAGGGCTTGTAAGTAAGCACTCCACGGTAAAGTCTACACTTGTTGTATTCGGCGCATGTGACAAATAAAGTTTGATTTGATATAGGATCAGTTTCTCCTTTTAGATCATGAATAAGATTACATAGATGGGGGACGGGGGGAGACCTGATCCTAGATCAGCGATTCTACTCTGAAATGCTTTATGAGTACAGGCTCAGAATAACTGCTGCAGATGATTACCTAATTTGGGGCTGTTGTACAGTTTTATTGATGATGTTGCCATAAAGGAGAGTGAATGGCCTTCAAAGAAAAATGCACCTATACTGCTTGGCTAGTGTTGAAAGTGTGTGAGGGGGTTTTACTAGATCATTGGCCAAGACTATTGCGTTGTTTTCATCCCCGCCAATGTTGAGCTTTGAGAAAAAAGAACACGTCGATAGTGGTCAGCCTGTTTAACAAGCCTCTAATGCAGCTATGGTTCAGAGCTCTCTCTCTGTGGGGATTTGATGGTTCCACTAAATCATGCACATCCCAGAGATGATGGATGAAACCAGGGGGTGGTGGGGGCGGGATCTGGGGTGAAAGTACCAGGTACATTTCTGTGTGCTCATAAGGGTATCTTTTGTTTTGTTGGTTTATTTGCATCCAAATGCTACAGCGAACCGGTGACTTGGATCTTTCTCCGCTCTCGCTCTCTCTTTTTGTCTCTCTTTGTCTCTCTCTCTCTTTGTCTCTCTCTCTCTCGCTCTGTTCTCAGTCTATGACTCATCTGTCCTCCTTTCATCTTTCAAACACACAGACACTTAGGGAGGCAGTGGGCCGGAAGTGGGCATGAGGGAGAGGGGGAGGGAGAGACAGAGGGAGAGAGAGAAATATGTGTCGTTACTGAGACCTTGAGATGACAAGACAAATAAAGCACATCCTCATTAGGTAGGTCGTAACCTAATATCATTAAAACATGGCCTGTGATGGACTAGATGACATGATAATATTGATAGATCATGGCCTGTGATTGACTCAAGAGTCCTCTGATCATCTGCCACAGTGCTTTCTATTTGCCAGGCAGCATTTAACATGTGAATAGGCCTTTTCATTAATGCAAATCAGGTCAGTCTCGACACTCTTTCATCCTTTTCTTCTCTTATGTTTTAAAATATGAATGTGTTCAAAGGGCATCTGTTAAACAGATTGCTGAGAGTCCTTTGTGTTTGGTGTCATGGTGACCTCAGTCCCCATATCGTTGGTTCCATTTAAAGGATCTGAGATTGGACAATGGGCTGCTTCTGTTTTGGTCTGCTAACATACAAGTGTGTGGTTAGGCCGACACTGTGAAGTGTGAGGCTCTCCTACATACAACACTGTTGACTCCCATTCCCTTCATCTCTCTCTCTCTGGCAGCTCTTGTGTTTTGTGTTTCGTCACACGAACTAGCCTGTCACCATGCCCCCATTTCATTTATCTTGGTAGAGTCTGTTAGTTTAACACTGTAAGGTGTGTACTGTTGACTTAGCTCGGTTTCCACTCAGTTTAGCTGGTTCACTGACAACGTGGACAGAACATATTGCACAGGAAATATCAAGCCTCTTGTTTTTCTTCTTTGTATGAAGCGACCAGTGTCAGTAATAATACAACTACCACCAAATACCCCATTAGGTTTTAAGTGTACCAATAAGCATACCAGTCAATACAATAGAACAGAATAGAACAACTTTATATTTCTGTAATGGAACTTGGAAAAGCACATTTGTCTTAACTCTTTCCTCATCGTGTATGGTCAAGGTCCTAAACGATATCATAACCTCCATCGATAAGAGAGAACACTGTGCAGCTGTATTCACAGATCTGGCCAAGGCTTTCGACTCACCACATTTTTATCGGCAGACTCAACAGCCTTGGTTTCTCAAATGACTGCCTCGCCTGGTTCACCAACTACTTCTCCGATAGAGTTCAGTGTGTCAAATCGGAGGGCCTGTTGTCCAGACCTCTGGCGGTCTCTATCGGGGTGCCACACGGTTCAATTCTCGGGTCGACTCTTTTCTCTTTATACATCAATGATGTCGCTCTTGCTGCTGGTGATTCTCTGATCCACCTCTATGCAGACGACACCATTCTGTATACTTTTGGCCCTTCTTTGGACAATGTGTTAACTAACCTCCAGACGAGCTTCAATGCCATACAACTCTCCTTCCGTGGCCTCCAACTTCTCTTAAATGCAAGTAAAACTAAAAGCATGCTCTTCAACCGATTGCTACCAGCACCTACCTGCCCGTCCAGCATCACTACTTTGGACGGTTCCGACTTAGAGTATGTGGACATCTACAAATACCTCGGTGTCTGGTTAGACTGTAAACTCTCCTTCCAGACTCACATTAAGCATCTCCAATCCAAAATTACATCTAGAATCGGCTTCCCATTTCGCAAACAAAGCATCCTTGACTCATGCTGCCAAACATATCCTCGTAAAACTGACTATCCTATCGATCCTTGACTTCGGTGATGTCATTTACAAAATAGCCTCCAACACTCTACTCAGCAAATTGGATGCAGTCTATCACAGTGCCATCTGTTTTGTCAACAAAGCCCCATATACTACCCACCACTGCGACCTGTATGCTCTCGTTGGCCGGCCCTCGCTTCATATTCGTCACCAAACCCACTGGCTCCAGGTCATCTATGTCTTTGCTAGGTAAAGCCCCGCCTTATTTCAGCTCACTGGTCACCAAAGCAGCACCCACCCGTAGCACACGCTCCAGCAGGTATATTTCACTGGTCACCCCCAAAGCCAATTCTTCCTTTAGTCACCTTTCCTTCCAGTTCTCTGCTGCCAATGACTGGCACTGCATCTGCCCATCCAACTTTATCTTGGCCAGGTCGCAGTTGTAAGCCTATTTAGAACATTTTGTTCTTTTTTTCTATTGTGTTATAGCCTACCCGGTTAAATAAAGGTTCAACCCGGTTAAATAAAGGTTCAATAAAAAACTAATTTGCTCCAGGAGTGCCGTACTACTATGGCTGACCCTGTAAAACAACACATTTCACTGCACCTATCCGGTGTATGTGACATTAAAACATATTTGTTTCCTTTTTTAAATCTGGCACCAGGCTAGCTTCCTTCCAGCTGTTATTAGCCAACTATTTGACTCAGTGTTGTCTTAGCGTTATTAGCGCTCAGTAACAGTGGGATGTTTGCGGTGTTAGGTAGGACAGAGAGGACATTATCTGGAGTTGATGAAACTTCAGTCTGCTCACTGCTTTGAAATAGATGGAGCTTTAAATGATGATGATGAAAAATAGTGTCAGTTGGTTATCTCTGGCTTCCTCCGATGAGTCAATGTGAGGAAATGCAGACATTCTACGCTGATGGCAACCATTTTCTAGCAACAAGGCTAATCCGCTTGATTCTGTCAGTCATTTACATGTATCACTGATAAGTGATCGGGTCAGACGCATTGAGATTGACACAGCATCTATGGGCAGATCGAATGATAGATTAGTTGAAGATTGATTCGTTGATTATTACACAAAGCAATGTTTTTTTTTTTTGACATGATTAAGAAACACATCCATTTCCCCTTGATGGATTATCAGGTTAAAGATGACACATATCACATTATGTTCTTATTATGTTGGTGATGTAATAATCTTGTTTGAGCATGGCCTTAGAGTTTGAATGTTCAGACTAAATTACAAGGAAGATAGCTGCAGGCCCTAGCTAGATAAATGCGGGAAAAGTTTTATTCAAATATTTTAGGCTTGGTGAACTGTAGTATCAGAGCAATAACGTCACAATAATTTTTGTGTCATACAATTTCAATGAAACTGGATGCTTTGCGAGTCATTAGAATCACGATGTAAACCCTCAGAACAGAGAAGGGAACAGTGTTGTTTGAAGACGGTATAAGGCCATTGTTGCGCTAACATAGTGTTTGTGCCGTGCGTCGCTCAGGGCGCTTCCTTTATTGACTCAGCAGCAGTACAGGCTCACGTTGTCTGGATTACTCAGCAGTAAGAGCCCCCCAGCCAAGCAGGCCCAGCTGCCGTTGGCCTTCTGCTAACCTATGTGTTAACTGCCATCTAGCATGACCTTTAACCTACATATTATATAAGACAGCCATGTCTACTCGCAGCCTCACCCTCAAGAAGACAACAACCTGCTTATCAAGACTGGTAACAAGATGTTTTTCAAGCAAAGGTTTTTGGAGAGGTTGTCAAAAGTCACATCACCTGAAAAAAATACTGAAAACAATAACAGTTTTTCTTGCGTCCTATCCTCCCCCAGGCCCTTACTCAATGCCTTACTAGCTCCCCTAGGCCACTAAACATATTTTTTTTTACGAGACTTGCCACTGTCAAGGCTGTCATCATAGTCTTTTGTTTTATCTGTTTTGTCTGAGTTAAACGCATGGAGACTAGGGTATTGTCTACAGTTCTCTCTCTCCTCAACAACAACAGTAACAAGCCTCATAACCAAGTCACTGGCCTCCGGTCCTTTTAACAAACAGTGCTATGAAGTATGAAAGATGGACATAAACGACTGACGATTAGAGTGCTCTGTCTCTATCCTCTTGGGGATTCACTCTGGGAACGTTTGGGGGTGCTAAGGTGGTTGGGTTGCCATGGAGCTGCCTTGCATGGGGGTTCAGAGTAGACCCAGTGTCTTCCAGCTATTTTTGTAGCTTGTTGATCCCAACAGTTTGTACAAGTATCTTTCACTGAGCTTTTTCTGTCTTCCTGGCCTGTCCATGGCTCACACTGTCTCAGGAAGAGACACAAATGAAACACAAATATAGGCATGCATATGAGGTGGATGACTTTTCAAGATATTTCCTCTGAAATCAATGGTCTCAAGTGAGGGAGGACGTTTCTTAGAACACTTACGCAAGAAATGTTGCAATCCAACTCCAAAAAAAACAATATTCTATCTGCACTCTCAGAATGTTTTCATCATTCCGATGGTCCATACCGTTCTCCCAATTGGCACGTTCTATCTAATCAAGCTAGAATGTAAGGTTTTGGAAGGAACCTTTTGAGTGATTGTTTCGCCTGTGGGTCTTCTGGTCAAATGAGCATGACTGTTTTTTCCAATCCCGTCTTGATGGTTGGATCATGTTTAATTTCTCTACCGAAACACCAGTAATCCCTTTTTAAATGTATGTTTTGATATCTTCTATGTACCATGCTAAATCTATTTCCCTCTGGGATCATGAAGTTGAATTTGAAGGTTCCATAAAGTTCTCTTGTGCCTCCAGGTAACAGCACCAGTCAGAACCAGTCTGAGCCAGTCCAGGCTGGGGATGCGGAGGGGATCACCCAGAGCCCCGTGGTGGAGGAGGAGTACCTCCAGATGAACGGCTGGCCCATCTGTAAGGACCAGGATGAGATGCTGAACCTGGCCTTCACCGTGGGCTCTTTCCTCCTCAGTGCCATCACCCTGCCCCTGGGCATTGTCATGGACAAGTATGGCCCCCGCAAGCTCCGGCTGCTCGGCAGGTAAGAGAACAGAGACGAGGTGGTATGTACAGTTGCGGCCACTATAATTGAAGCTAATGTGTTGGGGTAACAGTCTCGGTACCCAGGTTTGAGTCCCGGCAGGGGCTGGATCCCAAATTCGCTATATTGGTGTCAGAAGTGGGATGGCGCCCGGTATTGGCAGAATAATTGCCGCAAACACGGCACTCAATTTTTTTTTTATTGCGATTGTCACAAAAACCTCTGTACAGGGTTGAATACTTTTTAGTGGCCGCAACATCCTGCTGCATATATTTTTATGTTCTATTTCTGACTTGGGTGTGTGTCTTTGTAGGAAAGGCCTTCCTCATATTCAACCTGTTCTGTTATTTCAGTACCTGCTTTGCCTTCTCATGTATCCTGATCGCTTATGGATCGAGCGACCCCAAGAGTATGTATATTTCTTCATTCTTTCTTTATTTACTCAACGTTCTACTCTAGTACTCTAGTCTCCTTAACACTTGTGTTCTCCCTGTCCAGATCTGTCCATCCTCATATTCTTTGCTCTGGCACTGAATGGGTTCGGAGGAATGTGCATGACCTTTACTTCCCTCACGGTAAGTGTTGTCTTCTCCTGTACTGCAGGGTGAGGCTGGGGAGGGGAGAGAGGGGAGTGAGCAGAGAGAGGTGGGGATGGGGACAGTGGCGGGGGGGGGGGGGGCTAGGGTGGAGTAGGGAGACAGGGGAGCAGAAAGAGGAGTAAGGAGAGAGACGGGGAGAGAAGGGTGGGTGGGTGGGACATGTCATAAACCCTCCCATGGGGGTGTCATCAGCATGCAGAAAGTGCTGCATCACAGGGACGCCACGTGCAAAAGGAAAAGGAGAGAGAAAGACCCTGCGTTAGAAATCAATTATTCAACCGTGCTCTGGTCCAGCTGAGAGCCTAAAAAAGATACCTCCTCATTACTTATTCATGATCCTGACGGGGACGCAGCCCTTTGATTGGGTGGCGCAGACCGCCAGGGTTCACAGGCAGCTAGACTAAATGTTCTGATTGATCTTGCCTTTGGACCGGCCGGGTTTTCACTGACACAATGGTGTTTACAGATAACATGATTTCATTGTTTCATTGTTTATCTGCGTAGATAAAACACAGACAATGACACACGCACAAGAATTTTGAGAGAAAAGAGACACAGTATGCTGAGCTGACAAACAGGAAGTAGGAAGGCAGTCACACTTAGCCCTGCTGGGGTTCGTTCAACCTCCCCCTGGCAGTTTCCTGTCCCTGGCCTCCCCACCACCCCCCACTGCAGGGGTTCAGAGGGGCTCTGTCTGTCTGTTTGTCTGGCTGGCTGGCACACTCACACACTACCACTACACCCAGAAGCTGCCCAGCTGATTTCTTCTGCCCCCCCCCCCCACACTCCCACTCCCATACTGTAGGTGTTGTTTTAATTGTCTCTGGTTTCATTCATTCCCCGCACCAGCATGTCTCAGCCTGTCCTGCTATGGCTGTTTAGTTCCCTCGTGTGTGTGTGTGTGTGTGTACATGCTTGTGTGAGTGCCAAAGAACTGGCCTCTGGCGTTGTTTCAGCTGTTCTGTTGCAGTAACCTCACTGCGGTAATTCCTTGCTCTGACTAACAGTGTGTTTTACACTGCTGGTCTGAGTTCATGTTGTTCTTGTACAGCGGGACCTTTATTCTTCTGAACTTTCTTCTTCTCCTCCCGGGTGTGGGGTCAAAGGTTTTCACAGAAGATTTTTTTACATTTAAAAAAAAAAAATCAAATATACCCTTTTTTTCCCCACAAAAGACTAAATGGATACATTGTATCTCATTCAATCAGTCTGAACTCATTGAGTCTGTCCCCCACAGACAGTTGATATGATTATGTTTAGGTTTATTCTGTTTCAAAGTCATCTGGATTGTAGGCTTACACGAAAGGAATGCGATGCACCGCGATGCCCCTCTACTCCATCACCTTTTTTCTTTGTTTCTATGTGCTCTCTTCTTCCTGGTTCTTCTAATTTGCTGAAAGGGGGTGATTTGGCAGCTTGCCCCCTCCCTCCCTCCCTCTCCCTATGATTGCACACTCAGCACTCTGTGTCCCAGGCAGTACAGCTGCAGTAAACAAGTGGAGGAGAACCCAGGGCGGTAAAGGAGAGCTCTCCTCTGCACACCTCTGTTTTCTATCAGTAAAGTGCCTAGCCGATCTCTGTCTGCCCCCTTCTCCGGTTACCAGCAGCAGGCTGTCTCCCTCTCTCTTCTCCGTCCCTCCCTCTTCTCTTTAATAGCTTTGAACTCAGTCTCTCTCTCAGTTAGCCATAGTATTAGAAATCACCACTGCAGATATCTCTCCTAACCTTCCTCTATCCATCTCTCTCTCTTTCAACCAGAACCCCCCCCCCAGCTCCTCTCTCCGCACTCTTCCCACGCATACACACACATGTATACACACACACACATACACACACACATGCATACACACACATGCATACACATGCAGCGCTCCTCCTCTTGTACATTGCGGCACCGTGGTAAGATGAATCTATTATCTCTGAGTCATGTTTTGCATGAAACTCTAATCCTTTCTATTTTAGGACCTCTTCATTGGGCCCAATCCCTCTCTGGGATTTGTGTCATTAGGTCCTTGGGGGGAATTAAGTTTCAGTCTGGCTCGATTTACCTAGATTATTATTTACTGCTTCCTGGCACTTGGAAAGAGAACGATGGAAGGGGTAGAGAGATGAATGCCGAAGCTGAGGTGGACTAATGATAGACTGGGCCCAGATCTGTTTGTGCAAGTCCCACATTTGCATATGTCGTTCTCCTGCCAGGAAAGCACAAACAGATCTTGGACCAGGCTAGACTAACAATAGCTCTTCTCTACTCAGACAGGGTCGCCACCACGACCACCGACACCCCCCCCCCGCCTGTAAAATGTCCTAGCATCAGAGGTTGACTTGCTACCTGGCGCTTGATGACACTATTCGACTGTGGAGGACTGATCGCAGGGTCATGTCGACTTCCTTATTAAAGGACATGGATGGATCGTAGAGGGCAGTCAACTGCTGCACATGCTGTTGTTTTTGCTTTCACTGTATACTCAGCTTTAGGTTTAACGTCCAGTAGGAGTGGATAGGGATTCACAACAAGGCCAGTACTGCAAAACAAAGTGTTGACAACAGAGAGAGAAAGAGGGAGGGAGAGAGAGTGTAGAGTGATGGCACAGAGATGGAGATATTCAGGCCGGTGTTGTCTGCGTGTGGTCGTCAGGGACACAGCATGTTGACTCATTTTATGATGGAGTTCTGTCCTGTCAGGCTTGGACCGGTTTGTACTGGTTCCCTTTGGCTTCTGAGAACCAGTCCAGTAAGCACTACAGCTTTTACGCAACAGCAGCCCCTCTTCTCCCTTTCACTTCTCTGTTTCCCCCCCTTCCGTCCATTTCCTCCTTGTCTGTTCTCTCTGGCCTTTGTGCCTCAGAGGCTTTTAGTTATTCCACTCTCCTCTTTTCTCTCCCACTTTTGTCTCCATCTGCTGCACTGAAGATAACAATCATTGCTGCCGTCACACAAAATAATCAGATGAACCGGGACGCAAGGGGTTGTTTTCTGGCTAGGGTTTGTTTTCCAAGTTGAACTGCAGTGCACATATTTGAGACACTCATACACCTCCCCTTGTAAGCAACAGTTTGATATGCAAAGTGTAGAATGTGTAGTATTTACTTAGATAAGAATAGGATAGGACTTGCGTCCTTAAATGGCTTTAGAGGAAAACTGCTTACCACAGGCATTCTATACTGTCTGCAAACATCACTCAGCATTTCAGATAGGGATTTTCTCAATTTTCCTCAAGTGATATCTGCTAGCACGTAGCCGAGTTTCACCGCTGTGAGTTTCTGAAAGTGTATTGCAGACATTTTGTTATCTGCTCAGGGCACAAACACTGCACCGACTGCAGTGTATGGAGACAGTCATCAGCCTGTATCAGTTAAAGACTACTGGGTTGCCCATCATGTTGTTGACCCCCAACCCCCCACAACAAATCAAATGTTATTGGTCACATACACATATTTAGCAGATGTTGTTGCGGGTGTAGCGAAATGCTTGTGTTCCTAGCTCCTAGTGCAGTAGAATCTAACAATACACACATGTAAAAGAATGGAAGTGCATAGCAACCTCGTTTAGCTTCCAGTACATCCTATAGAGTTAGACACTGTTCATAGTCCAACACTCTACAAACAGACTTTTACCTCCATGACTGTACAGATCCCAAAATGGAGCCAAATAGAGATTGGTATGTGAATGCAGACAGTCCACCATTTTGTATTGACCCTGCCTTTTCTTCCTGGCACTAGCATAGCTAACAAAGATGGGTCTGTGCCCCAAATGGCACCCCATTCCCTATACTGTGCACTACTTTTGACCAGGGTCCATAGGGACTTGGTCAAAAGTAGTACACTATGTAGGGAACAAGGTACCATTTGGGATGCAAGCCGGAGACAGTACTCATGAAACAGCAACAGGTAATGTCTCAGGTTAACTGAGATTGGCCGAGAGAGAAAAGAGTTGGCCAATCATTAACCAGCCCTGGGTTTTGTCGATCCTGCCTCTAGACACTGTATTTAGTCGTGCCTGATGGAGTAGAATTCGGGAAGTGTTCTGAAATTGGAGCACTGTACTGTGGCCAGGTAGATTAGGGAGACAAACTCATGGCTGCACCGCTATCAGGGCCAGGGTCAGTAGGAAAACATCGTTCAACGTTGCAGAGAGAAATGTCATTATTAGTGCTGACGTGATTTCCTTATTCTACATCCTTTAAAGTATTTATATCTGAATGTTCTACAACGTAGCGCCCCTGGACTTTTTCACTAAGTGACACAGGTCCTGTTTCCCAACCTGAACCTGCCTGTTCTCACAAGCTGTAAATCTACCTCCTTCATTACATTGACAGTTGGATATCCTTCTTATTATGTCATAGTTATACGACATAATTATGTGGTTTGATTTCTGCTCATGAACGAGAAACTTGTCTGTGGTGGTTTGTTTTGGGAACCACCGCAGTAACTCACAGTCAAACTGACTTCAGACCACTAAAACTAATGAGGCAACTACAGTAACTGCAGTATTTAAGCTGGGAGCTGGTTTGGACCTTTCGACGCTGTTGATGTTTTAGACTCTACCTTCTGTTGACAATTCATTATATTTCCCTTTTCCTGCATGTCAAAGGCAGGTGAACTCGTTCCATTACATCCAAACCTGGTAAACAACGATATTAGCAGAACAGACAGACAAATGGTGACTGGGACATAGGTTAGTAACTGTTTTGGGCTGTCTGTCTGTCCGTCCGTCTGTCTGTCTGTCAGGCCGTAACTGACTCAGTGAGGTCATTGAAAGTCATATGATAGTCTGATGACACACTGACGGTCTGGTGGTGACAGATAGATAGGGGAACTGAGGAGAGCAGAGCATTGGAAGTCACATCCCTGATGACGCTCAAGCACATTATTCAGCATATTCCATATGAGTTTATTCCAGGGCAATGCCACAGCCAACACTGCTGATTGAAGCTGTGCTAAGTGGGCGGTTGGTAGGGTGCTAGGAGTGATGGTGGAGAGGTAGCCTTGCATAAGACCAGTGTTTCTCTCTTCTATCTGCCAGCCTGATACACACACACACACACACACGCATTTGTTTTACTATCCTTGTGTAGAACAAACAATTGATTCCCATTCTAAATCCTATTTTCCCTAAACCTAAACCTAACCCTTACCCCAAACCCCTAAACCTAACCCTAATTTTAACCCTAACACCTAAGCCTAAAATAACCTTCTTCCTTGTGGGGACTGGAGAAATGTCCCCACTTCTGGTCCCCACAAGGATAGTAAAACTCACACACATGAACCCACACACCTCTTCTTGTCCTGACAACGAGGCACCAGTGCTGAGTTGCAGAAGAGCTCTACTCACTCCTACTGTAAGTGTCATAATACAGATGGTCCCAGCTCATTTCACTTCTTCAGGAGGACTGGAATGTGATTGTTAGTGTAGCTGTCATTTGGGACGTTTTGATTCTGCCATCCAAATTAGTGGTTAAGGGTAATGCCATCTGGGGAGGCCACGGCACGAGGTGAGAGATTTCCTCCATGGCTCGGACAAGCAGGGAACCTGTGGTGAGGGTAGATGGACGGATGGAGAGATTGGTTTCGGAGGAGTTCTTGGAGAACTGTTGAACTATGACCCAGTTCAATAAATATGCCATGAAACCGCTCTGTTCAGGAGTTGTTGTGCTGGTGTTTTTATCAGTGGCATTTTTGTTCTCCCTCCCTTTCCCTTCCCCAACTCTGTCATGGGAGATTCAAGTGCACACACAGTGGAGATATGTTGTTTTTGAAAATGTTATTTTTCTTACTCTCTCTCCCTCTACCTCCTTCCCTCCTTCCTTTCCTCCCCTCCCCCTCTCTCCCTCCTTCTCCTCTCAAGGCCAGTTGTTTACAGTTAGGAGTTGAGTTGGGAACAGTCTGTGCTTTAAGCTCAAGAAGAGGGCTACATATGCAAGCTGCTCTGGACTTTCTCTCACTCTGTCATAAATAGTGTAATAGGGACGAGCATCACCAAGACTCCACCCACATCACTCATTCTCTGTCAACAACCTCCCAAAAACATATTTACGATTCCCTAGTGTGATGTCAGGCCTTCCATTTTTGGAAAAAAACGGTGACTGAGCGTCTCTATGGCTATTCAGCGTTTTTACACAAGAGTCTTTATGCGCGTGACTGCATTGGTCTGATTCAAGTGTGGCCTAATCTTCTGTCCCGTCTCTTTCTTGTGTTCTCTCCTCAGCTTCCCAATATGTTTGGTGACCTTCGTTCCACCTTCATCGCTCTCATGATTGGATCGTATGCATCCTCCGCTGTCACCTTCCCTGGGATCAAGGTAGCTTACACACACATCTACTTAGCTAGTCTACGTACTCATGCGCACCATTATGGAGGCTAGCTATCGAGGCTAACTATGCTTTCATCTATCAGGGCTACCTGTTTGACTCTACTTCCCCATTCCCTCACGGCAGTGTGAAGGTCGGACACAGAGGCTAATGTTGTGGTTGTTGGTCCCTGCTTCCTCTCTCGTCAGGTGATCTATGACCTTGGAGCCACCTTCATCACCATCCTGCTGGTGTGGGCTGCCTGCGCTGGCCTTGTCTTCATCAATTGCTACTTCAACTGGCCCCTGGAGCCCTTCCCTGGACCTGAGGATATGGACTACACGTAAGACACTCCGTAACATCACACTCCTCAACATCACACTCCTCAACATCACACTCCTCAACATCACACTCCTCAACATCACACTCCTCAACATAAAATGAGTTAGCTTTCTTAGTTATTATTAGTTTAACAGCATATTTTCATTCCTGGTAACCTATAAATAGCAGACATTCCTGTAACCTAATGTTAGTTTAGTATTACTAGTATTTGCTACTTATATCATTAATTATGTGATATAACTTATATTATTAGTTAGAGTATAGCATTAGTTAATATATAATATTAGCCAAGAATAACAGGTTTAGGGGATAATACTAGGACTTGAGGTTCATCTACTTAAGCTGAAGTAGGAATATTAAGGCCTTCCATAGAGTCTCCATTCTCCTTGGAGATCAGTACACTACATCCCCCAGCACGCGTTCCTCTGCAGCATGGCGAGGGCTTGAGGCCCTGTGTACAGGAAAGCTAATGAGGTGAGGAGCTCAACTGGCTTTGCTCTCATACAGCTGGATTTAGTCTCATCCTTTCCTCTGTTTTGGCCTCTTCCCCTGCTCCCTTTCTCCCTCTCTCTCTTTGTCTGTCTGTCTCTCTGTCTCCCTCAGTGTGAAGATCAAGTTCAGCTGGCTGGGCTTTGACCATAAGATCACTGGAAAGCAGTTCTACCGCCAGGTGACCACGGTGGGGAGACGACTCAGCGTGGGGAACAGCATGAAGCAAAACCCCACGGAGCTGGCCCAACAGGAGGGCAACAAGCTGTGTCTCTCCACCGTTGACCTGGAGGTCCAGTGCAAGTCCCAGGAGGAATGTAAGTGTCTGGCCAGGCCACATCTGTTCATCCCAGACCAGAGAACATGATGCATTTGATGTCTTTCAGATGGAGAGTAGGAAAATAAATAATGACTGTGCATTTTCTGTGCACATTGTGAGTGTGATGGGGTTCATTCTCAAAATGGATTTGCCATAATGGGTTTCAAGCTCTGTACCTCCACAAATCCATACTCCATGAGGCCAAAAGCCAGCGTGCCAGTTTCATTGTTACACATCATTTGGACACAACAAAGGACATGTCTGCCAGAAACCTGTCTGATGTCAAAAGACCCACAAAAACTGTCCAACACAACACCCTGCTCCAGCCATGGTGTTGAATTTAGATAGGAGAAGAATAGATACAATGGATGATTGTAGCCCTGCTTTATGGGTAAACAGAGGTAAACAGTTGACCATATGCTAGATCTGGGCATGTAACTTGTACTGATCTAGGATCAGATCCCCCACTTTTTCATATAATCATATTTTTTATGATATAATAGGCTAAATTGATCCTAGCCACAGGCCCAGATTTAGAATATGGTTGACTGTTCCTCTATGATGGATTCTATTCCACACTCTAACTCTTTGTAAATACGGGCTCTAACTACAACGGTGCAATGTTGATGTTTCAGAGTGGGCTCACCCACCAGCCAGTGTTTAGGTCCCAGCTGCCAGCTTGTCTGAGGGAGCGCTGTCATTGGTTCTGAGGTCACCAAGGCCATCCTCCCTCTCCCAAATTAAATCCTGCAAATGCGCAACTGGCTGTGAACGTTGCCTTAACCCAGATTTGTACACTGCAATTAGCCACAAACCTCCAAAACACACTCAAATCAGCCACGTGCCCCCTCCACACCCTGTTGTGCCACCCTCTCCCCCTCGGGCTCGGCCCTCAGGTCACAAACTCCCAGCGGGGCGCCCTGTGGTTCTCTGCAGGCTCTCTTTGGTACCAAACGGACCGTGCAATCGATTCGGACCGCATTCCAAGAAGTGCTGCTCAAGTGGCGGTGGTGGGGCGGGCCAGAGGGCAGGTAGCAGTCAGTAAGGGTTCTGGGGAGAGGTCATTATACACACAGGATGGATGCCCGCGGTTCTGTAACCCTGCTGGACAAGTTCCGCGTATCAGGAGGTCTTCAAGGGGCCCCTCTCCCTTTCTCTCCCTCTCTCTCTCACTGTTTCTCTATGTCGCTCTCCCTCTATGTCGCTCTCCCTCATGTCGCTTTCCCCGTCTGTTTCCCTCTATGTCGCTTTCCCCGTCTGTCTGTCCCTGTCTGTCTGTCTGTCGCTCTCCCCGTCTGTCGCTTTCCCCGTCTGTTTCTCTCCCCCTCTCTGTCGCTCTCCCCGTCTGTCGCTCTCCCCGTCTGTCGCTCTCCCCGTCTGTCGCTCTCCCCGTCTGTCGCTCTCCCCGTCTGTCGCTCTGTCGCTCTGTCTGTCTGTCTGTCTCTGTCTGTCTGTCTGTCTGTCTGTCTGTCTGTCTGTCTGTCTGTCTGTCTGTCTGTCTCTCTCTCTCTCTCTCTCTCTCTCTCTCATCATTCTGATGTATGTGATGGTGGTGATCTATTTGGTTGTAAGGATGGGACTTCTTTTGGTGGATTGGTTCTTACATCAACCAACCCACTACGAGACTGTTTTGTGTCATGACGACTGTTGATCCCGCTGTGGTCACATACTGTAGTGTGCCAGTCAAGACTGTAGGATCAGATCCCTCTCTCTTGTTCATTACGATCTGCAAGACCAAAGTGATCCCACATCCTACTCTGAAACACATTGTGAATAGCACATGTTATGGGTCCAGGACACAGGGGAGACCCAGTGTTATAGGCGGAGACAGACTGTTAGAACCACCTGCTCTCATGTGCCAGCCTCTTGTCCAGCCGGTATGTCACCTATGGTCCAGTCTCCAGAGCATTGGAGATACCTGCAGCACTGGGCAATAAACGCTGGACACATCTGTGGCGTGACCATTAAGACTTTTCCACTGCCCTGCCGCAGCTTTTACAGCTTTGAGATCAGTAGATGATTAACGGACCATGGCCCCGGGCCCCTTTGCTTACAGCGCGGGCCCCCACATGTTACCTTGCCACCCCAGGGACCCGTGGACTATTTAGACATCGAGCTTCCCTATTTCCCTACCTCCATGTTGATTCTGAGGTGAAGCAGCTAGCCCTGGTAGTTTTCCTTCACAGCATGTGGAGGAAATGAAAATAAGGTCTGCCCTGTACAGTACACACAGTGAAACCTCACTCCAATCTGATGCTAAAGATTTTACAGTCCTGTGTGCCACCCTCCGTGTTCTGTTGCTGTTGTCGATCTGTCTCTCCTCCTGTGTGTCCACAGCCCAGTCCTTCATGAAGAGTGTCCTGAGTCCTATCTTCATGCTCAGCCTGATCACCATGTGTGTCACCCAGCTGAGACTCATCTTCTACATGGGAGCCATGAACAACATCCTGGAGTCGCTGTCCGACAGAGACTTCAGCACAGGTGCGTGTGTGCGCGAGGCGTGTGGGTCTTGAAAATGTGCCTGGAACACGGACATGAAAAGATATCGATCCTTTGTAGTGTTGACATAGTAGTTTACCTCACGACTCGTCACCTAACTGCTATTTTGTCATTCTTGTAACCTCCTTTGTAATCTCGCCCACCCTGGAGTTGTTTCACATTTCCCTTACTTCTATCTCTGAATTGCTTCGGCTAATTCTTCTTGGTCTGTCTCTCTTCCTCTTCCTGTCACACTGACTTCTTACTGCGTCTGCAGAGGAGAAGATGGAAGTAGGTAAGACTTCAGGCTAGATTAGATGAGCACAGCCCATCTATTCCCCTCTCTGCCTTCTGACACTGATTCACTTTGACTCAAGACTCTGGCCTACCCCATGAATCATAACCTAATCTGCAACCCTGTCCATTTTGCTGTAAACACCATGCTATTTTGACGGCGTGTAAGATTCTCTGTCTCTCCTGCCATTCACAGTGAGTGTGTACACCTCCATTTTCGGAGTGCTGCAGCTGCTGTGTCTGATGACCGCTCCGGTGATCGGGTACATTATGGACTGGAAGCTCAAAGAGTGTGAGGATGAGAACGTGAAGCCGGGCACAAGGTGAGTTTCGCACGCTCGAACGCACACGCTCACTCAGGCACACACACTCCAGAAGAGCATTCCCCTGCCTCCCACATACTCCCCGAGCATCCACAAGACCGTATCCACAAGACTGTCATCTGTATAACCAGCGAGTATAAGTCTGTGTGTAACATGTGATGTCCCCTCTGATAGAGATCTCACCCAGCCCAAGCGTCGGGACAGACAGATCCAGAAGATTACCAACGCCACCCGGGCCTTCATCTTCACCAACCTGCTACTGATAGGCTTCGGGGTCACCTGCCTCGTCCCCAGCCTCCCTCTCCAGGTAACTCGTCCCTCTGTTTCCTCTCCTCCGTCTCTCTCTCTCTCTTTCCTCTGGTGGTGGTGGAGAAGCGCACATTTCACTGCGTGCATCCCAGTGTTTTGGTAAAGCCCACCGAGACCTATAGGGAGTTTTCTTGGTGCAGAGAAAGAAAGAGGGCGAGTGACTCACATGTTGTTGCAGCTGAGCCGTTATTTAATACAACAGTGTCCCCTGGCGGACAGAAGTGTCATTACAAGTTATGCAAGTTATTTCCAACCCAGTTCTGGGAGCATCTCTGTCCAGCCATTATTTATTAAACATGGACTCCATTTTAGGATGGAGGAACAGGGCACCATGCATGCCCTGGGCCTATAGATTCTAGAACACATCATGTTGAACTATTTCTCTTTCTCCTTTCTTCTCTGCCCTCAGATTCTATCGTTTATTCTGCACACCATTGTGAGAGGATTCATCCACTCTGCGGTTGGAGGGTTGTATGCTGCTGTGTAAGTGTCTCCGGAGTGTGTGTGTGTGTGTGTGTGTGTGTGTGTATGCGTGCGCACAGTCCCCTCCACACAAGTGCCTCATGCTGGTTGTCCTCCTTAGGTACCCGTCGTCTCAGTTTGGCAGTCTGACAGGCATGCAGTCCCTCATCAGCGCCCTGTTTGCCCTGCTGCAGCAGCCCCTCTTCATGGCCATGATGGGCCCCCTGAAGGGAGACCCCCTATGGGTAAGAGAGCAACGACCTTTCACCCTTCCCAGAGCTTACACAAACTACAGGACACCTATTGCTCACTAATGCTGAAGACCCAAGTACACTCATGTGCTATGAGCATAATGCCGCAACGGCTACTGTATACAAGTGATGTGTAGCTGCCACCTTGTTCTAAAGTAATCTGCCCAGAGTGCATGTCATAGCACACACTGCTGTCCAATGTGAAAACAGCAGAGCCGTTCACTCCTTTCTTCTGACTGATGATGTCACTTCCTGTGTGTGGTTGTGTGCAGGTCAACGTGGGCCTGCTGGGGCTGACGGTGCTGGGCTTCTGCCTGCCTCTCTACCTGCTCTGCTACAGCCGCCAGCTCCAACGCCAGAAGCAGGAGCGCGAGGAGGACCCCAAGATCTACGTCCAGATCAACAACGGCAGCACGCCCGAGGCCTTCGTCTAGAGAGACAGACTGACGGACGGAGATTTATTATTTTTTTCAACAAAGAGAAGGAGCAACGGAGAGAGTGAGGAGGGGAGAGGTCAAAGGTGTGACTGAACTGTATGATGAATCGCAACCTCACCCACCAACTCCGGTCCCTCTAACCGTCTGCACTTGCACTCAGACGATACTCTCTCTCTCTCTCACACACACACACACACACACACTTCAAGTCCCTTACATTCCCCCCTCAGACACACATACGAACACATACACACAAGCACTCCACACATACACATGACACACACACACATACACATACAGTATATGATCACACATTTACTACTACTAACTACTATGATAAACACACACGCACACACACACTTTTACACTCCCTAACACATCATCGACGATGTACACTGTGAAAGAAACGCAACAACACACGTGTTGTGAAACCTCTTCAACACACACACACACACGCACGGTTCATTTTCCAGGGACACGCCACTAAACGGACATGGTTCATCTTCTCACAACTGGAATGGGAAAGGACAAGCGCTGGTCTGTGAGCTGAGGAGAAAGGAGAGACAAGGGAGGAGGATCTTCACGGCGTTCTCCTCCCTTCCAGACTCCTCTTTGTTTCAGTGCTCTGTTGTTGGTGTTTTTTATTTCAATTTTGTCAACGATGCCATGCTCACTCTTGCCTGCCTGTCAGTGCAAAAAGGAGGGCACTGGTTCTCCGTGTCGCCCAGCAAAAAGAACGCCATGTCAAAGACCTCCAGTGCTGAATGTTGTGACTAGAACCAGATAAGGTGATGTCCTCCTCACTATTATAATGCCCCACCACCAGTGTTTTTACATGTGTTTTCAATGATGCCAGTAACGACATCGCCACACTTTCTAATTCTGATCCAAGTTAGTCTCATACCGCACTGGAGGTACTCCACTTCACACCCTGAGAACTGGTTTTATGATTAGGGCGTTATTGGAGCGTTATTGGAGCGTTATTGGCGATAGGTCAGTATTTTTCTCCGTGGTTGTTACACGTCAATGCCTCTCTATTGTCGCAAGTGGTTTGAACTAGAAGTATAAGCGAAACAGGTTGTATAGACGTTTCAGTACTCTAAACGGTGCTAAGAGTTCCTACCACCAAAACGTTCCCATTAGGTTCTGTAACGTTGGGGATAGTCATCATTGTAAATGAATTGGTAAGAATGGAGCCTTATGCAACCTTCAGAAGCTAGTCGACGTAATCTTCTCATCTAGTGAGTGTTCCTTCCAGTGTCTCAAAGACCAAACCTTGTGACTCAGCCTTCTAGTTTTGTTGATGACGACAACAGAGGCGTGGAGGGTTAAAGCCACAGAGAAGCTGTCGTTTTAAGACTGTTCCAACAGCTCTAGGGAGACAAGAAAGCAAAGGATTGTTTTTGTTGTATCATCAGCACTCTAGATTAAAGCCTGAGTCGATAGCTGTGCTTTCTGCCCATTGTGAGTAAGTGATTCGGCCAATGGGCTTCCAGTGTGCAGTATGCAGGCCAACGTTTTACTTCTAGGGAATACTATGTGACTGTGCTAGTGACTGTGCTTCAAACAAAAGCATGGCACAGGTTGAAACAAACCTCTTACCAGTTATAATATGCCACAACAACATAGGGTACAGCACAGCTACTCTCTTAGAGAAAAGGGTTCCAAAAGGCTTCTTCGGCTGTCCCCGTAAGAGAACCCTTTTTGGTTCCGGGTAGAACCCTTTTGGACAGTCGAATAACCCTTTTAGGTTCTAGAATGATAATAATTTGTTTTCTAAGAGTGTAGGCTTGGTTATCAAGCTCCAATGCGTGGGCCTATATCCCTCTCACCGGATACACTGACTGGTATTGTGTTGTAGTGCAGAATGAACTTCTTATTGACTTTGTGCGTATTCTTTTCATTGGCGATGAACGGATTTTGTTTTGTGTCAGGAGATCTGTTTTTCAAAAAGTAATAGTTTTATCGACTGTCTTTTACCTGCAATATGATACTGACATACCCTTCAAGCTTTTGTTCTGTTTCAAGACAAATGTGATTTAGAACAAATGGTTTGACGAGATATGGTTTTAGATAGAGAGGAGATGTGTGGTTTAAGGTGAACTGCGGTTGCTATGGGCTTATACCTGGCACTGTTCTACACTACCTGAATTACATTGATGCATTTCAATTCTGATTTGCTGTAGCAATAAGTACTTCTCTGAGTTGCTGAGCAGTCCTCTACTTTTCCTAACTAACCCTATGAACAAACACTGTTGTCCAACCACACACACACACACACACACACACACACAATGCAAGAATGTGGATTGATATAATGCAATGTTTATTACAAAAGGTGCTTCTCAATGACAGGAACATAGATAGACTAGTCAATCTATCAATCTAGCTATGGGTCTCACCTACAAAGCCTCACTTTGTAGCGACAAATTACTTGAATTATTGAATTCCAACTTGAACCTTGATTCACTTTTCGAATCAGAAAGGGAGACAGAGAGACACTTGAATATGATATCTGTTTCTAAATCCACATTCTTGCAGCTGTTGTGAACAGTGTGATCGTGGGACCCAGGTGGGCGTGGCAGGCAGGTCATGATAGGACTTCATGTTCTTGAATGATCTGTTGCAGGTAACAGACACCGGAGAGAGAGAGAGCGCGACAACTTGATTGCCGTAGCTCTACGTCCGCAGACGCAGTGTTTAGAATGGACGGGTCACCTGTTTTTCCTCAGTCACTCACAGAAGCACTTCCAAAGACAGGATGTAACCAGCAGATTGCCTCTCTATGTGTAGATGATTTGAGATGTGGGTACGGCAAGTCGGTGCCCCAGCCCTCTCTCATCATGACCCGTCACGTTGATCCATCCATGTTCAAAACCACTGTCCTGAACTGTTGCACTGACAGACCTGTTTCTCCACTGCAGTCTCACCCAAACACAAACCACCCACCCAAGAGATCCTTCACATACTGGCGATGGAACTGAGAGACAATGCTAGAATCCCCAAAAGCTTCATCAATGAAATACGTGAGAACTGAATGGCACATATGCACCTTAGTCCTCTTACCAGGATCTCAATGCTATTATTCTGAATGGCCTGCACTGAAATATAACATAGACAGTGCACCACTTGCTAGTTCTGCATGTTAGCATAGAATGTATTCCCAGTCGTTTAAAAAAAAAATCATCGAGAAATGACATTGGAACTGCAAGAAACAGTTATTTTTATATTCAGTCAAAGTTACTTTGTGGTCTTAGTCTCTCCTCTTGTATGCACCATCCAGTAGGTCCCAGTCCCGCAATGTAGAATGGCTCCTTGCTACTGACTGCTCTGTGGGCCTGTCTGTTTGGGTCTCTTGGTTTCAAGGATCTACACACACACACACACACACACACACACACTGATAGAGAAACAGGTCTAGGCATCCTCAACATCCTTACATTGAACATCACTCTACTTGTCGTTTACATGAATTTATTTTGCGAAAGGAGGAAAGACTAGTGGAGAATTCATGTATAGCCCTGGATAAGACTGGTTCTTGTGTCTTGAACATATGACTAGAGATTGCAGGTGGATTCTGATAATGATGCTATACTGTACTCCAGCACAATGAATGTGGGGTTGGGATGATCTGCATTCCCTCAGTATGGGAGAATCAGCACTTTTTACACTGCCATACCTTAAAACTGTCATTCTACTCAAAATGCCATCACCGTAGTTATTTTCTAGACATACTTTTACTACAATCACCCTTCCCTTGGATGTAAAGTGTGATTGATTGGCTGTTCTATTCTCTGACGACGAAAGACGAGCAATGGTTTTTGGATAGAAGGCTTTAATGATTGTGTCACTTTGAGACATTGAGTTGGAACTTCAGCTGAAACACCAATGCGTTTTCCCTGACTTGTACCTTATTTTTTTACTCAAATGTTTATTTTGTTGTTTTACATTCTCCTTTTTGGTGTTTGTTTCAATACGTATTTAATGTCTATATGCTGTATATTGGATCTCATTTTTTGTTGTCTTCTATCACATTATAGCCATTGTTATTGACATTTTGAGTCATTGTCTAAATGACAAAAAAAATCAACATATGAGAAAAAAAATAAACAGAAACAGATTAATTTGTAAAATAAAGTGTCCACTTTGTATTTATTTGACATTTTTGCATGTTTCCTCAAAGTGTGGTGGATTGTCAATCACTATTAATGCAAACTGTGTTAAATAACCTTTATTATGAATGACATATCCCATGTCACAGCTGTGTGCAATATAATGGACAGAAGAAAACATGGATGGTCTGCTTTAAGTGGAGGAAGCCTGCAGATTGCCACCTCTCCTAAATCCAACCACCCTAGGGGGAAATCCCACTTCTCAGGGTTAGGCTATTGTGGATTTCATTTTAGCCACATTTGTTTTTGTGGTTAGGATCAAATCATCACATTTTATTGGTCAAATACACATGGTTAGCAGATGTTAATGCAAGTGCAGCGAAATGCTTGTGATTCTAGTTCCCGACAGTGCAGCAATATCTAACAGGTAATCGAACAAATTCATAATGACTACCTTATACACACAAATGTACAGGGATGAATAAGAATATGCACATATGGATGAGCAATGGCCGTGTGGCATAGGCAAGATGCAGTAGATGGTATAGAATACAGTATATACATATGAGATGAGTAATGTAGGATATGTAGACATGATCAAAGTGCTGTTATTTAAAGTGACTAGTGATTTCTTTATTAAATAAATGTATTACATTTATTAAAGTGGCCAGAGATTTGAGTCTGTATGTTGGCAGCAGCCACTCAATGTTAGTGATGGCTGTTTAACATTCTGATGGCCTTGAGATAGAAGCTGTTTTTCACTCTCTCTGTCCCTGCTTTGATGCACCTGTACTGACCTCGCCTTCTGGATGATAGCGGGGTGAACAGGCAGTGGCTTGGGTGGTTGTTGTCTTTGATCTTTTTGGCCTTCCTGTGACATCGGGTGCTGTAGGTGTCCTGGAGGGCAGGTAGTTTGCTCCCAGTGATGCGTTGTGCAGACTGCACCACCCTCTGGAGAGCCTCGCGGTTGTGGGCGGAGCAGTTGCCGTACCAGGCGGTGATACAGCCCGACAGGATGCTCTCGAATGTGTATCTGTAAAAGTTTGTGATTCTAGGATGAGTTACATTAAATATGTCAGTAAGGGCTGGCAACATTACATTAATCATGTCAGTAAGGGCTGGCAACATTACATTAATCATGTCTGTAATGGCTGGCAACATTACATTAATCATGTTTGTAATGGCTGGCAACATTACATTAATCATGTCTGTAATGGCTGGCAACATTACATTAATCATGTCAGTAAGGGCTGGCAACATTACATTAATCATGTCTGTAATGGCTGGCAACATTACATTAATCATGTCTGTAATCATGTCTGTAATGGCTGGCAACATTACATTAATCATGTCTGTAATGGCTGGCAACATTACATTAATCATGTCTGTAATGGCTGGCAACATTACATTAATCATGTCTGTAAGGGCTGGCAACATTACATTAATCATGTCTGTAATGGCTGGCAACATTACATTAATCATGTCTGTAATGGCTGGCAACATTACATTAATCATGTCTGTAATCATGTCTGGCAACATTACATTAATCATGTCTGTAATGGCTGGCAACATTACATTAATCATGTCTGTAATGGCTGGCAACATTACATTAATCATGTCTGTAATGGCTGGCAACATTACATTAATCATGTCTGTAATGGCTGGCAACATTACATTAATCATGTCTGTAATCATGTCTGTAATGGCTGGCAACATTACATTAATCGTGTCTGTAATGGCTGGCAACATTACATTAATCATGTCTGTAATGGCTGGCAACATTACATTAATCATGTCTGTAATGGCTGGCAACATTACATTAATCATGTCTGTAATGGCTGGCAACATTACATTAATCATGTCTGTAATGGCTGGCAACATTACATTAATCATGTCTGTAATGGCTAGCAACATTACATTAATCATGTCTGTAATGGCTGGCAACATTACATTAATCATGTCTGTAATGGCTGACATTATTACATTAATCATGTCTGTAATGGCTGGCAACATTACATTAATCATGTCTGTAAGGGCTGGCAACATTACATTAATCATGTCTGTAATGGCTGGCAACATTACATTACTCATGTCTGTAATGGCTGGCAACATTACATTAATCATGTCTAATGGCTGGCAACATTACATTAATCATGTCTGTAAGGGCTGACATGATTACATTAATCATGTCTGTAATGGCTGACATGATTACATTAATCATGTCTGTAATGGCTGGCAACATTACATTAATCATGTCTGTAATGGCTGACAACATTACATTAATCCTGTCTGTAATGGCTGGCAACATTACATTAATCATGTCTGTAATGGCTGGCAACATTACATTAATCATGTCTGTAAGGGCTGGCAACATTACATTAATCGTGTCTGTAATGGCTGACATGATTACATTAATCATGTCTGTAATGGCTGGCAACATTACATTAATCATGTCTGTAATGGCTGGCAACATTACATTAATCATGTCTGTAATGGCTGACAACATTACATTAATCATGTCTGTAAGGGCTGGCAACATTACATTAATCATGTCTGTAATGGCTGACAACATTACATTAATCATGTCTGTAATGGCTGGCAACATTACATTAATCATGTCTGTAATGGCTGGCAACATTACATTAATCATGTCTGTAATGGCTGACAACATTACATTAATCATGTCTGTAATGGCTGGCAACATTACATTAATCATGTCTGTAATGGCTGACAACATTACATTAATCATGTCTGTAATGGCTGGCAACATTACATTAATCATGTCTGTAATGGCTGGCAACATTACATTAATCATGTCTGTAAGGGCTGACATGATTACATTAATCATGTCTGTAATGGCTGACATGATTACATTAATCATGTCTGTAATGGCTGGCAACATTACATTAATCATGTCTGTAACGGCTGACAACATTACATTAATCATGTCTGTAATGGCTGGCAACATTACATTAATCATGTCTGTAATGGCTGGCAACATTACCTTAATCATGTCTGTAAGGGCTGGCAACATTACATTAATCGTGTCTGTAATGGCTGACATGATTACATTAATCATGTCTGTAATGGCTGGCAACATTACATTAATCATGTCTGTAATGGCTGGCAACATTACATTAATCATGTCTGTAATGGCTGACAACATTACATTAATCATGTCTGTAATGGCTGGCAACATTACATTAATCATGTCTGTAATGGCTGGCAACATTACATTAATCATGTCTGTAAGGGCTGGCAACATTACATTAATCATGTCTGTAATGGCTGACAACATTACATTAATCATGTCTGTAAGGGCTGACATGATTACATTAATCATGTCTGTAAGGGCTGACATGATTACATTAATCATGTCTGTAATGGATGACTTGATTACATTAATCATGTCTGTATGGGCTGGCAACATTTCATTAATTATGTCTGTAATGGCTGACATGATTACATTAATCATGTCTGTAATGGCTGACAACATTACATTAATCATGTCTGTAAGGGCTGGCAACATTACATTAATTATGTCTGAAATGGCTGACATGATTACATTAATCATGTCTGTAATGGCTGGCAACATTACATTAATCATGTCTGTAAGGGCTGGCAACATTACATTAATCATGTCTGTAATGGCTGACAACATTACATTAATCATGTCTGTAAGGGCTGACATGATTACATTAATCATGTCTGTAAGGGCTGACATGATTACATTAATCATGTCTGTAATGGCTGACATGATTACATTAATCATGTCTGTAATGGCTGACATGATTACATTAACCATGTCTGTAATGGCTGACATGATTACATTAATCATGTCTGTAAGGACTGACAACATTACATTAATCATGTCTGTAATGGCTGACATGATTACATTAATCATGTCTGTAATGGCTGGCAACATTACATTAATCATGTCTGTAATGGCTGGCAACATTACATTAATCATGTCTGTAAGGGCTGGCAACATTACATTAATCATGTCTGTAATGGCTGACAACATTACATTAATCATGTCTGTAAGGGCTGACATGATTACATTAATCATGTCTGTAAGGGCTGACATGATTACATTAATCATGTCTGTAATGGCTGACATGATTACATTAATCATGTCTGTAAGGGCTGGCAACATTACATTAATTATGTCTGAAATGGCTGACATGATTACATTAATCATGTCTGTAAGGGCTGACAACATTACATTAATCATGTCTGTAATGGCTGACATGATTACATTAATCATGTCTGTAATGGCTGACATGATTACATTAATCATGTCTGTAAGGGCTGACAACATTACATTAATCATGTCTGAAATGGCTGACATGATTACATTAATCATGTCTGTAAGGGCTGACAACATTACATTAATCATGTCTGTAATGGCTGACATGATTACATTAATCATGTCTGTAATGGCTGACATGATTACATTAATCATGTCTGTAATGGCTGACATGATTACATTAATCATGTCTGTAATGGCTGACATGATTACATTAATCATGTCTGTAATGGCTGACATGATTACATTAATCATGTCTGTAAGGGCTGGCAAATTTCCAAAAACAAAAAGGGCCTTTACTGATAAAGGAGGTGTTTCATTATAAAGTAATGCTGCTGAGTCTCGAGTCTCCACCAGAGGACAGGATATTACAGTTTAATACGACACCCAATCTCATATGCCCAATTCAAACGATTTAGTCTTGGGTGTCGTTAACACACCTACTAAGTGAGTTGGAGTGAGAACTGGATGTTTCTGGTGCAGGACACTTGAAGTGATACCTAAAAAAAGAACAACGTGATCCCCAAAAAAACAATTAGGCAGTTTTGATAATTGCTTGATCACTGGGGATTAATTGCTGTGGGGTAATTCAAGTAAACATTAACCTTCACGTGAAAAGCATAATTCTGTAACAATGCATGTTTTCAACTCTCACCTAAAATCATTATGGTAATGGGGGGGTTTAACACAAGTAGAGCAGTGAAGCCTGGTGGGAGGAGCTATAGGAAGACAGGCTCATTGGAATTGTTGAAAAGGGATAAATGGAATGGAGTCAAATGTGGTTTCCATATGTTTGAGGTGTTTAATTCCATTCCAGCCATTACAATGAGCCCGTCCTCCTATAGCTCCCCCCACCAGCCTCCTCTGACTGACAGTGAGATGAAGTTAGCATAGGTGGTTGACAATAGTAGCATCCACAGGTTCATGTTGCTCCTGACCTGACCTTGATAGTGGATTAAGGTAGGTCTGGAATGGATGGATTCTTTGTGTTGCTCAGGCTTATTGAAGGCTGAGCCACTAGTTTGACTTGCTGGGGTTGCTACTAACCTGTTCCAACAGACCAACACAAGAAAACACAGGGTGTTACTGGGTTCACCCTCCACCAACTGTCACAGCCAATAAGCCTGAATGAAGAGTGAAACCAGGAGAACTGGAATAACATTTGGTCTCAGTGAAACTGAACCACTGTGACAGGTGAAACAACTTATACACACCAATGTGCTTTACTTGTAAAAAACAACAACATTGGACCTCGGTAAATGTCAGTCGAAGAGCCAACAGTTTTCCATAAATAGGCTATCTACAGTGCATGCCTCTATGTGGCATGTGGTACAATTCAGGCATAAGGAAAAATGATCTCACCTCTGTCATTAGAAATAAGAATGTGTGTGATCAGCGCAAACAATGGACAACAAAATAGTGTGGCTGTATCAGGTTTGTATGTTTTGTTTAGAATAAGGGTGGTTACTGGGTTACTGACTGGAGGTGTGGTCGCCACCAGGACGCCGCGCCCCTTTCGGCGTCTGTCAGGAAGTGAATTAAAGAAAAATAGGAGCGCAAAACCGCGGAGACCGTGGGGCGCAGCGGGTCAAACATACAGGGGCCGATTTTGAGTTTTTACCAGTAAACTTGGAATCTGAATGCTGCATATCCACGGACAACACTGCAAAAATGCTCATTAAAGAATTGTAAGTAAAAATGTTTGAAAATATATGGTGTTTAGTTAAAACGTGTTGCGCAGGAGAACGATGGATTCGCTGTCATACACAGGCAAACATTGGCAAAATTCCTTGCGTGACAGTTATCCTGCTCTATTCGTTTATAGTGTTTTCCTCTGTTAGTCTAGTATTGCCTACTTACTATTTGGGAATTCGAAAAACACATGTGCCAGCTGTCAAGTTTGTCAATGGAGAGGGCTATTGACTGCTTGTTGCCTGTGTCCTCCCTGTATGGACATACTCATTGAATGAATTCATCAAGTAAAATATTAATTAACATATTGGCCAAATTGGAAATGTATTGTCATTTTTACCAACATTATTTAATGATCTTAACTTACAAAGTGCCACTTTAACATTGTAACTATAACTTGAATTATAATCCTCCCATGCATCATCAGGCCTACTAAAACGCATAGAAGGGTGTGCCTTTATACACTCGTATGCCAAGTATACACTTGCATGCCATGTCATCAAACTCATTGGTTCCTAGAGTCAACAATGCCATATCAACGTGTCATCCTGATGCCCCAAACCTGCCTGTATCAATACCGTATAATTAGTATGGTGCCTGTCTGGGCTCCCATTACACCCAGATATGTTATAATGAAATATTCAGGGTTGCTTAGACTGGGAACAAGTGGTGATTATTGCCTATTGTATACGGGCAGAGGATCGGGACAAACCTAATTGTTTTCTGACAGTAGAGATCTACACCTGGCTTCAATTTCCTCCATGACAATATTATAGCTAGCATCAGTAGCATGTTGCAATGTTTATAGTTGGTAGGTAGAGCTGGCCAATATGGTCAAAACTCCATAACGCGACAAAATTGCCTGTCTTGATGCAATAATGAAAAATAGAACATTCATGTGCATCACATTTTATGATGCTTTAAACTACCGCTACTAGTTTGGTGGTTGTAACCATCTCTTGTCCCATTAACAGTCACCCATATTAGCAAACTCATTTTATTTCAAACTTCACATTTCTCTAGTACAGCCTACTTATTGTAATGAATGATATCAGCAAAATGCCTGCGATAAGTGATTCAGTATGGTCGGTATCGATTCATTTTTGGTTTATCGTCCCAGCTCTATTGGGCTAAACTTGTTTTGATTAGCCTACTATTAGAAGCTAATGTCAGAGAATTGTCAGTCGAACTAATAAATCAAGTGATAAGTTAAATGAGCAATGACCATTAGTCATGAGCTGCAGGTGTAGTTGGTGTTTAAATGTGTTGTGTTGTAAAGTGACGTTGCGCTCTCTCTCGCTCTCTTCTAGTCGAGTCGTCCTCCCCATATCTGTGGAAGAAGTAAGTACTGACTGAGTGTCATTTCTTTGTGTCTTAAACTCTTGCATCATGTCACAAATCGAGCTGGTTAAGCTACATTCTCGTTTTCTGATGCGACCGTAAAATTGAGCTCAACCATTAGCTAGCCCTATAAATGTGCGGTATACACCAGTGGAACATTCATGGGGATAACCCATTATCTCGCATGCATATGCTCTTGAGGAATCAGGGCAGTTTGTCTGCATTATGTTCCTCTATCCTTGAAGTTCCTGTTTGTACATGCCTTTTTATGATGATGGTGTGTGTGGGGGGCGTGTGTGTATGGGGCGTGTGTGCGGGCAGTTGGCATGGTTTCCATTATGTTTCCATTGGCAGCATATTGGTTGCAGTGGTTAGCTAGCCACACACATTCAGGTCAGACATTGTCAGAAACTATTAGCAATGTTAATTATAACAGAGCACCGTATTCTGACTGAAGCTTAGCAGTTGAAGTCATTAGTTGTGGGTCGTTCCATGTCATTTCAGCAAGCCAGAACACCCACCATCTCCGATTGTTCTGAAATCATTTCTGTAATTCGACTCTGATAGGATTAGCAGTCCTGCAACATTATTTTGTTGAAAATATAGTATAATCTCTGAGAAATTAAGCTAATTTATTGCACCCAAATTGGCCAATTTAATTTATATAATATTCAATAAATATAGTACCTGACATCTGATTTGGACCAAACTTTTTTTTCTACAAATGAGCAAACCACAAGGAATCCAGAGAAATGGTTAACAGACCCCACACCAATCCCATCCCAGTATCAGTTCTCAATGTCTGACAAGTAGTATGGAGCTGCAGCTCTGAGTATTGTTTCTTTGTCCTATGTAATGTATTCTCAGTGAATTTGTTGATGTTTTTTTACCCCCCTGTTCAGAGAAATTTGTCATTTAAATTGTTAGGTTTATGGCCCATCCTACATCCTGGTATTACCAGGTTCTGACCACTAGATGGTGCTGTTCCTGCTATTAGGTGGAAAAAGTTTGAAGAACTTGTTAAAGGGATAGTTCACCCAAATTACAAAATTACTTTGATTTCCTTACCCCTGTAAGCAGGTATGACAGCAAGGAATATTCATCTTTCGATTAACTGAAATGTTTATTTTTGAATTTTTTAAACAATGAATTGACTGACGTCGGTTCAATTATTTGAATTCCATTTTGTTCCGTTTTTTGGTCTGTGAGCTCAATGCGCACATAGCGCTGCAGTTTCTCTTGAGATAAATCAGATCATGCCCGAACTGTGCGACCTAATAGGGAGTTGTAGTTTCTAAAAGACCAATGTTCTACAGAAAACGTGCTAGTTAATTCCCCAATTAATATCACGTATCAAGGATCATAACTCTATATTTCATTCATGACCTTACATACATTCCTCATGAAATTAGAACAGAAAAATGCCATGTTTGGGGGATTTTCACAAATTGTATCCATAGAAGGGTCCTTTTGGATTAAAGACTGTTGAAATATATTTGACAATTGTATCTTTATGCATAATTAATTGAAGTTAGAATATTTGTGATATTTTGGCCATACCCAGGCCTCCTTTAATACTAAGTAGGTATATTGAAGAATCTAAACATGATTATTGAAAATAAACCTTTATGGATTTGGCAAATTTTAAAATATATTGTTGAACACGATATACTCTAGATGCATATTAAAGTTTCAGAGTGGGGTCTCTGCTACTTGTACTTATATAAATGGATTCAAAATGGTTGGACTCTGCTGATGATTTGCAGGATGTGCAATGATATAAGTAAAAGGGGGGCTGTGATTGGTTAAATTGCCTACTATGCCAATTTCTCTGTATAAAATAGGCCATACCTTTAAAACTTCCTTGGCCAGCCAGAGGAAGATGGCCAGATGAGTG
Source organism: Oncorhynchus masou masou (assembly GCF_036934945.1). NCBI lineage: Eukaryota > Metazoa > Chordata > Actinopteri > Salmoniformes > Salmonidae > Oncorhynchus > Oncorhynchus masou. The sequence continues at coordinate 57,223,709 of NC_088224.1, forward strand.
TCACACACTTAGGGGGACAATAGATGAAACACTGGTTTTACACGTGTTGTCACATTCCTAACCACCCACTTGCGCATAAGATGGAGCCACCAAAATAACTCTTATTTGGTAGAGGATGTGATTTAACCCCTTCTTCCTCCAAACAGAGCTGTTTCACCTGTTGAAAGCATCTCATCAAAACAGCCCGGTACAAACTACCAACCATACACACTGCACTTAAAACCCCACCACGGGCGCACTAATGCCCTGTAATTGGAAGGCTAGTCTGTGATTTAATTGTCAGTTTGCTGTTGGTTGCTGAGTAGTGTTCATGTGTAGCAAGTGAGTCACCAGTTCCCTGTGAGTCACACGCTCCCTGACACACAGTGGCCACGTTCCAGCACAACGTTATTGTAGTCACGCTGCACACAGCAGCAAATGGTCTCGTTCCACGTCATCGACTGCTGCTGAGTGACTCAACGCCTGTGCTGGTGGATGGATGGGGTGTGCTGCCGAGGCTGGGACAGCAGAGTTGGAGACTGTAATCAACCTGCCAAATGTCTTCGACAGAGCTCAAGGCTGAAGGCTATTACAGGATGTTCCTTATGTTTGCTGATAGTCCTGTTATGCTGTTAAACTGTTATGCTGAAGTCGGTGTCTGTCTGGTCTAAATGCTCAAGGAACGTCCGGCGGTGGAAACCGAAAACTGTCCCTGTCCAGGTGCTCTGAGACGTGAATGGTCAGGGATGTGAATGGGGGGAACTGAGTTAATACAATCCCCCTTGTTCCTGAATTCATTTCCCTCACATTTGTGCCCACTGAAGTGGTTGCAGCTGTCTGTTAATGCAACTGGTGAACAATGGGGATGATTTAGTCTGTGTAACTGTAGCTCACTCCTCTGTCTTCCTTTCCACAGTACCAAGTGGGTCAGCTGTACTCTGTGGCTGAGACCAGTAAGAATGAGACCGGTGGAGGAGAAGGGGTGGAGGTGCTGAAGAATGAACCCTATGAGAAGGATGGAGAGAAGGGCCAGTACACCCACAAGATATATCACCTGCACAGGTACGATTGGTCCACCCATTCATCCATCCATCTACCCACCTACTCGCAACCACCCACCCACACCACCCACATGGTTAAAACTATGAATTTGAGAGTGGTTACATTTCTCCAGCTCCATCCCTCAGTTTCTGAAAAATTGGTGTGGTGGTCATTTTATTTCAATTGCAGATTGCCCCTTTATACAGTACATAAAAATCATCATGACATTTTTTTTTAAAGCTTTCAAATTATACTGAACAAAAATATAAATGCAACATGCAACAATTTCAAAGATATTACTGAGTTATAGTTCATATAAGGAAATTTGTAAATTTGAATTAATTCATTAGGCCCTAATCTATGGATTTCACATGCCTGGGCATTGGTGCAGCCATGGGCTCCCACTGCGGAACCAGGCCCAGCCAATCAGAATGAGTTTCCCCCACCCCATCAGACGATCCCACAGGTGAAGAAGCCGGATGTGGAGGTCCTGGGCTGCTGTGTTTACATATGGTCTGCGGTTGTGTGGCCTGTTGGATGTACTGCCAAATTTTCTAAAACGATGTTGGAGGTAGCTTATGGTAGAGAAATTAATATTTAATTAATTGGCAACAGCTCTGGCGGACATTCCTGCAGTCAGCGTGCCAATTGCATGATCCCTCAATTTGACACCTGTGGCATTGTGTTGTGTGACAAAACTCACATTTTAAAGTGGCCTTTTATTGTCCCCAGCACAAGGTGCATCTGTGTAATCATCATGCTGTTTAGTCAGCTTCTTGATATGCCACACCTGTCAGGTGGATGGAGCCTCGTGGTTAGAGCGTTAGGCTAGTAAACGAAAGGTTGCTGGATCGAATCCCCGAGCTGACAAGGTAAAAAGCTGTCATTCTGCCCCTGAACAAGGCAGTTAAGCCACTGTTCGCCGGTAGTGTTGAAGATACAGATCCCTCATGGTAGGGTGGGCTATACAAATAGGATGAACTTTGAGCACGTCTATCTCCTGAATGTTTTTGCATTTAGGGCCAAGAAATCACTTTCTCACCCCTTCTACCAAGCAAGTGGAGAGTTTTGTTCAAATAGGTGTGTTCATTTGGGTGCGGTGGATGTGGTCAAAAAGTGATTGAATTCATATGGATCGACCCCATAATAATATCTTCCTTTCTCTCTGCAGTAAAGTGCCAAACTATGTACGCATTCTGGCACCATCAACTGCTCTTAACATCCACGAGAAGGCCTGGAATGCTTACCCCTACTGTCGGACGGGTAAGTCCCCTGCCCTTTGTTTACCTACCCCTTCTGTAGAGACAGAAGATGTTGAATAATTAACTCGGCCATACATGCTAGCAGCCAGCACTGTGAGGACATGCTATTGGAATCTTTGAACCTATAGCCAGACATTAATAGCCAGGGTATTAATAGTGTACACTGCCTTCGGAAAGTATTCAGACCCTTGACTTTTTCCACATTTTGTTACATTAAACTTACTCTATAATTGATTAAATTCTATTTTTATCCTCATCAACTCACACACTGTACCCTATAATCACAAAACAAAAACAGGTTTTTATATATGTATAACCCCCCCCCTTATTTACATCAGTATTCAGACCTTTTGCTATGAGACCTGAAATTGAGCTTGGGTGCATCCTGTTCCCATTGATCATCCTTGAGATGTTTCTACAACTTGATTGGAGTCCACCTGTGGTAAATTCAATTGATTAGACAAGATTTGGAAAGGCACACGCCTGTCTATATAAGGTCCTACAGTTGACAGTGCATGTCAGAGCAAAAACCAAGCTATGAGGTCGAAGGGATTGTCTGTGGAGCGCCGAGACAGGATTGTGTCGAAGCACAGATCTGGGGAAGGGTACCAAAACAAATTCTGCAGCGTTTGAAGGTCCCCAAGAACACAGTGGCCTTCTTAAATGGAAGATGTTTGGAAACATCAAGACTCTTCCTAGAGCTGGCCGCCCAGACAAACTGAGCAATTAGGGGAGAAGGGCCTTGGTCAGGGAGGTGACCAAGAACCCGATGGTCACTCTTGACACAGCTCCAGAGTTCCTCTGTGGAGATGGGAGTACCTTCCAGAAGGACAACCATCTCTGCAGTACTCCACCAATCAGGCCTTTATGGTAGAGTGACCAGACAGAAGCCACTCCTCAGTAAAAGTCACATGACAGCTCACTTAGTTTGCCAAAAGGTACCTAAAGGACCCTGAGACCATGAGATACAAGATTCTCTGGTCTGATGAAACCAAGATTTAACTTTTTGACCTGAATGCCAAGCGTCACATCTAGATGAAACCTGGCACCATCCCTACGGTAAAGCGTGGTGGTGGCATCATGCTGTGAGAATGTTTTTCAGTGGCAGGGACTGGGAGACTAGTAAGGATGGAGGAAAAGATGAATGGAGCAAAGTACAGAGAGATCTTTGGTGAAAACCTGCTTCAGAGTGCTTAGGACCACAGACTGGGGCAAAGGCTCACCTTCCAACAGGACAACGACCCTAAGCACACAGCCAGACAATGCAGGAGCTTTGGGACAAGTCTCTGAATGTCCTTGAGTGGCCCAGCTAGAGCCTGGACTTGAACCCGATCTAACATCTCTGGAGAGACTTGAAAATAGCTGTGCAGCGATGCTCCCCATCCAACCTGACAGAGCTTGAGAGGATCTGCAGAGAAGAATGGGAGAAACTCCCCAAATACAGGTGTGGTAAGCTTGTAGCGTCATACCCAAGAATGCTCGAGGTTGTAATCGCTGCCTCAGGTGCTTCAGCAAAGTACTGAGTAAAGGGTCTGAATACTTATGTAAATGTGATATTTCCATTTTAAATGTTTATTAATTTGTAAAAATGTATAAAATCAGTTTTTGCTTTGTCATTATGGGGTATTGTGTGTAGATTGAGGGGGAAAAAACAATTTAATACATTTTAGATGAAGGCTGTAACGTAACAATGTGGAAAATGTCAAGGGGTCTGAATACTTTCTGAAGGCACTGTCCGTCCGTCCGTCTGTGTCTGTATATATACATGCATACATACATACGTACATACGTACATACATACATACATACGTCTTATCAGTTTGGTTATTATCTTATCTGTTCCCCTCAACATTGTTTACTCTCTGTCTCCTCATGTCCATCTCTTCCCCTATTGCAGTTATTACAGTAAGTACTGTTTTCTTCTATACATTTACACATGTAGTATGTTGCTGTTTACTTGCACACTATTCAGCTGTAAACATGGTGAAAGAGGAGCTGGTAACCTTGCCTGTCAAAAGGAAAGAAGAGAAGCGGATGGGCCTGACTTAACACATGGGGCTCCCGAGTGGCACAGCGGTCTAAGGCACTGCATCTCAGTGCTTGAGGCATCACTACAGACACACCGTTTCGAATCCAGGCTGTATCACAACCGTAATTGGGAGTCCCATAGGGCGGCGCACAATTGGCCCAGCGTCGTCCAGGTTTGGGCGGTGTCGGCCGTCATTGTAAATAAGAATTTGTTCTGAACTGACTTGCCTGGTTAAATAATTAAAGAAAATAAATACTGACACTGGTTTCGCCAGTGTCCATGTGTGTCAGTGGTGTTAAGTACTTAAGTAAAAATACTTTTAAGTACTACCTAAGTTGTTTTTTGGGGTATCTGTACTTTACTATTTATATTTTTGACATCTTTTACTTCACTACATTCCTAAAGAAAATAATGTACTTCTTATTCCATACATCTTCCTTGACACCCAACAGTCCTCGTTACATTTTGAATGCTTAGCAGGACAGAAAAATGGTCCAATTCATGCACATATCAAGATAACTGGTCATCCCTACTGCCTCTGATCTGGCGGACTCATTAAACACACACACTTTGTTTGTAAATGATGTCTGTGTTGGAGTGTACTCTGGCTCTCAGTAAATATAAAAATAAAGAAAATGGTGCTGCCTGGTTTGCTTAATATAAGGAATTTGATTTATACTTTTACCTTTGATTAAGTATGTTTTAGCGATTACATTTACTTTTGATACTTAAGTATATTTAAAACCAAGTACTTTTAGACTTTTACTCAAGTAGTATTTTAGTGAGTGACTCACTTTTACTTGAGTCATTTTCTATTAAGGTATCTTTTACTTTTACTCAAGTATGACAATTGGGTACTTTTCCCACCACTGATGTGTGTGCTTATGTGACTCTTTCAGCTGTTGTTACTTGTACCACTGCTCTTAGCTAATGTATCCCTTAAGTTGTAATCACTACCAGTCCATATATTACAGACTCTGTTTTAGACCTGGGTTTGAAATCTTTCAAATCATTTGAACGTTTGCTTTCGCCTACATAGATTACCAGATGGGTGGGGTTTACAGGTTAGGGACTATTCTATTGATTGATTAAGCCGGGCGTGCTCAATATCAAGTATTTGACATGATTTCAAATAGTGTTTGAACCCAGTATGCGTTGCTCACTTGAGACTGATCTTGTTCTTATGTATTGCTCTTCCTTCCTTCCCACAGAATGAATACATGAAAGACAATTTTCTGATTAAAATTGAGACGTGGCACAAGCCCGACATGGGGGATCAGGACAATGTGAGTGAGCAGCTAATGTCATGAGTCTGAATGCATACCATGTCAGCCATGGACCTCCAGCACATCTAATTCAGTTAGCAGACGTCGCTAGTCCTTTAATTCGACCATTTCCCCTTTTACTGTATCTGTCCGACTCTTCCATTGACGTCATGTCAGACACTTAATTCCACTGACGTCATTTGTGTCCATCCACTCACTTTGTGAAAGGATACAGAAAACCTTCTCTTGTGCATTTTTGTTGTTGTTGTTGTTCTTAGACCTGCTTTGTTGGGTATGACACTGAATCAACATTTACACAATGTATCAAAGTGCTCTGTTATCAGGGTTGGGGTCAATTCTATTTCAATTCAATTTCCCTTTGAAATTGGATTTAGAATTGCAATTTGAGTTTATTTCCTGAAACGAGTGGATTTAAATTGGCCACAACCCTGCATGTTATACCTGGTCTATGTAGTGACTACTAGAGAGGCATTCTTAGCTCTTGAAGTTGGTAACTTACTATAAATGATTCCCTGCATAGGTACACGGACTAGACCCAGAGCAATGGAAGAAGACTGAAGTAGTCTACATTGACATCGCTGACAAAGCCCAAGTGGATGCCAAGGTGAGAGCAGTGGTGGATCTGTGAGAATGTACTAGCAACTTATTATTAGAAATGAGCATGCTTTAAACGCTCTTACTTTTCTAAACCCAGACGGATCAGGGTTGTACTCAAGGCAGTAAATTGAGGGGGAAAAAAGTGACTGAAACAGGGAGGGACTACCTGAACTAGTTCAATAGAAATTCCCTTACTGAGAAAGCAGGCTTCTGGCAAACAGTTGTGGCAAATTTGAGGAAAGCTCATATTTTCAAATGAAATTAGTTTTGTGGCCAACTGTTGCGACAAATATTGAGGCGACTTGTGAACTTCTGGCAAACAATTCTAGGGAACTTGTGGTGAATTTTCTACTATTTGCTGCAAATTTGCTTCAAACTGATTATGAAAATGCAAATTAGATAAGGTTTTTGATTACTTTGTGTATTCACAACATTGAAATGTTGTATGTACATAAACCAAATCACATACACATTAAAATGCCGTGCCTTCAGAAAGTATTCACACTGCTTGACTTTTTCCACATTTTGTTGTTACAAAGTGGGATTAAAATGGATTTGTCATTTTTGTCAACGATCTACACAAAATACTCTAATGTCAAAGTGGAAAAAGAATTCTAACATTTGTAAAATGTATATCTTGATTAGAAAAGTATTCAACCCCCTGAGTCAATACATGTTAGAATCACATTTGGCTGTGATTACAGCTGTGTCTTTCTGGGTACATCTCAGAGCTTTCCACACCTGTATTGTGCAACATTTTCCAATCTTTTTATTATTTTCAAAAATTCTTCAAGCTCTGCCAAATTTGGTTGTTTATCATTGCTAGACAACCATTGTCAGGTCTTGCCATAGATTTTCAAGCAGATTAAAGTAATCCATCTCTAAAAGTGAAGTTTTGCTTTGATGTCAAGTCAGCTCATGTTGCTACCTTAGCTGTTGTGGTAGCTAACATGCTACTGAACAGTGAAACTAGCATATTGACATGCATATTATTGATGTTAGCTAAAAGACAGAAACGTATTCACCTAAAAATATAAGTTAGCTAGCTAGCTATCACATCAATTGTGAAAAATATGAAAGCTATCATCGCTAGCTAGCCAGTCGGTGACGCTGACAGATTGAATCTGATCTAGCTAGCTAGCAACAAAATGTGTTTCACTCTATCCCATAAAACATGACATGTTAATGTTTATGGGTTTGCCACAGATTCAAATACAATCTTGAGCGAATTGTTTGCCAGAAAAAACCTCTGGCGAACTGTTTGCCACTATTGGCAATAAATATTATTGTTGACAAATGTTTCCCGCTGATTCAGCACTAGTGGCAAACATTTGCAAACTTCTGGCAACATTTTGTGGCAAGTTTGAACTTTGCCACAATTTTTGTTGTTGTAGTAAGGCTTAACAATTGTTTTTATTTACAAAATGTTCTACTACGTTTTGCAACGGTGTGCCCTAATGAATATGACCCAGTTACCTGAACAGAATGAAATAAAACACTGTCATCTTACGCATCTGCTCACTCTGCTCCACACAGGACTATAAACCAGAAGAAGATCCTGCCATATTCAAATCAGAGAAAACAGGCAGGGGCCCCCTGGGGCCTAACTGGAAGGTACTACCCAAACCAATATTGCAACATTGTTGTCATATTTTTCACATTAGCTAATTTCACAAGGAGCTGTATCAAGAGTCATACAGTATATTTAGAGAGTTGGACCAGAGCTGTGTTTGTCTGAATATTCCCGCGAGACAATTTCACCTCCAGAGTAGTTGCTAAGTGTTAATTGATGCTTCCGCATTGTGCTGTTTATTTCTGATAGTTTTCCAAACCTATGAAGATTTCTAGTGAAAGCTGAAATGCAATTTGTTGACACCACAACACAGTACCAACTTGGATACACATTGTCCCCAATTCTAATCGGTAAAAACGTCAGTAAAATTCGCCGATCTGTTTTTAAATTTTTTTTTTTACAACAGGTCATTTCATAAGGAATTGTCGGAGGTGCTCTTGCATTGTTATATCACCCACATTTCTAAAATAAAGGCGGCCAACATGGCGTCTGTTCTAAAATCTGTCCGTGGCACTCTTACTATACTGTATGGCTCTGGCTGTTTCCATTCTGGTTCTGAAGCTCCATCGGTATGTGTGTCATGAACTCTTCTGCCTCTGCCTGAGGGTGTAATAACTTTGTCTTTACCTCTGCAGAAAGAGCTTCCCAGCAACACAAACTCTCCTCACATGTGCGCCTATAAGTTAGTCACAGTCAACTTCAAATGGTGGGGGGTCCAGAACAAAATTGAGAACTTCATTCAGAAGGTGCAGTAAGAGAAAGAGACTCGTCAATTATTCCAGTGTTTGCGTCATATTCTGTTATGGGGCCTTCATATCACCCACTGTACATGCAAAAAAAATGACTCTGCCCTGAAACCATGAAGAAGAAACTAGTAGATGTGTTTGGCTGACAAATAATATATCCAAAGCTGTGCGGTTTCTATGGGTGTGACGAAAGACTAGTTTACAGTAAAGACAGTGTTTTTTGTCCTCTAGTGGCCAAACAGTGATTTGCCACAGAAATGTTACTCCAAGTTGCACATCATATATAAATGCTGATATTAATAGTATTTGTTCCTTGTAATTCTTTAAAAAAAAGAATATTCCTCTCTTTGATTTCCAGCAAGAGAAGCGATTGTTTACAAAGTTCCACAGACAACTGTTCTGTTTGATTGATAAATGGATCGGACTGACAATGGAGGACATTCGACGTATCGAAGAGGAGACCCAAAAAGAGCTGGATGAGGTAATGTACTGTACATTTGTTTGGTCTTTGGCATTAATTAACTCCGAATGAGATGGACTACTGTCTTATCGGTTTTGTCATTAGCTTACGGAAATTTGCTAAATGCTTTGTTGTTGTCCTAGATATCCTACTTATTGACGTGTGTGTGTCTTTGTGTGTGTGTGTCTTTGTGTGTGTGTGTCTTTGTGTGTGTGTGTCTTTGTGTGTGTGTGTCTTTGTGTGTGTGTGTCTTTGCGTGTGTGTGTGTGTGTCTTTGCGTGTGTGTGTCTTTCAGATGAGGGTGAAGGATCCAGTCAAAGGGAGTTCTGCTTCAGAGGACTGAGGCTGTGACCCGTGAGTACCTCTCTGTCTGCCTGTCAGTGGCCGTGTTCAGGGTCGCTTTAATGCGATTTGCATCCGGAAACAATAATGAGCGTTTCTTATTGGACAAGTCCATGTCGTCCCTCCCTGTATAAGTTAATTTTCGTCCGCTTGATACCTTATGAACAAGACCCATGAAACGAGGAGCCTGCACCTTACCCCACATGACTCAGCTACAGTGTTATCAGGGTCATAGTGTAATCGCTCCCATCTCACACTCTATATCAGGGTTCCCCAAATTTGGCCCGCTTTTGATTTGATCCCCCCCAAGTTTTCTGAGCTAGAAAAAACGTTTTCAAATGTTTTATCATGTTTCATTTTATTTTTCTATATAAGACTGTAAAAACAACAGCAAATCAGCTCCAAGTGATTTTAATTTTGGAAATGTGTTCCGAAGTATTCCCACGCGTAGTAGAGAGATACTTTCTGTGGTTGTATACAAATGTATGCAATGTTTGAAATGATTGTTTTCGTCAAATATATGATTTTCGGGTTTCTTGTGGTGCAGTTGTTTTTTGTTGTTACTTTTTACCCCCTTTTCTCCCCAGTTTCATGATATCCAATTGGTAGTTTGCAGTCCTGTCTCATCACTGTAACTCCCATATGTACACACAAATGTGTCGGAGGAAACAGAGTACAACTCTACGTGCATGCGCCCTGGCCCGCCACAGGAGTAGCTAGAGTGCGATGGGAAAAGGAAATCCCGGCTGGCCAAACACTCCCCCGGATGACGCTAGGCAAATTGTGCGTTGCCTCATGGGTCTCCCGCTCCTGGCTGGCTGCGACACAGCCCGGGATCGAACCCGGATCTGTTGTGACGCCTCAAGCACTGCAGTGCCTTAGACCGCTTGCGCCTCTCGGCAGGCTTGTGGCACAGTTATTTTTTCTTTCTGCCCCCTGACCACCCGCTCAAGAAAAAAAATTGGCCCTACGCCTGAATCTAGTCAATCCCTGCTCTATACCCTCAAGCAATATGTCCTCTTATTGTGTGCAAGGAAACAAGACGTGTCCATCTTACAGATTTGCATTTGATAGAAGACAATAATCAAGTCTGACAAATCTTTCTCTCCTTCCACTTTTTCAGATCTGTTACTGAGACACCAGCATCTCTGCCCTGCCCCAGTCCTTGGAAATTATATGGCTGTATGCAGACTTGACCCAAGGCTCTCTTCATCTCTGTCCCAGTCCTCTAAGGTCCTCCTATACTGTCCAGGCAAACCATGGAGAGGCCCCAGCAGCCCAGAGGTCCACAGGCCCAGAGGGCCATCCCATTCCTCACTAATTAGGTCATTTGTCCATTTTTTTTTATGGGAATTTTGTTTTAGAGTTGTCCATGTGTTTTGTGGACAAAGCTGAATTTGTTGGTTTCTCCTCCTGTCTTTCAAAACACGTTGTCTCTTGTCTCTGTATTCCCCTCTTGGTTACAGTAAATGTTTCTTGCCTGCGGCCAACCGGACAACCTGCATCAGCAGTCTGAAATCCTGTTGTAGTGTTATGGCTTTGGACTTAGGGATTTTTGGGGCAAGGAATATGGAACAATGTACCCGGTCTCTTCTTGAATAGTGATCGGAGTTAAAAACCAAACATATCCTGTACTGTATTTTTCTGTATTTATTCACAGGTCATTTTCTCTGTTGGATTGTGTAACACTTTTGTGCTTTAATGTATTGAGCGACATGTAGTTGTTCTATACGACCTATATTATTCAATATTAAAAACAATATATTTATACTCTTTGCATTCTGTGATTGTATTCATTTAATTTGTGCAAGAGCGGCGTTCCCATTTTTATGACATGCTTGATTTTCTTGGTTTAAAAGATCAAGATAAGTGAATCTCTTAACCCATTGTTCATATGGTTTTTCAAAATGGAACTCACATCAGCAGTTTCCTAACTAACACATTTTAATCCCATTTACTTTCCCACAAGGTTTATGTAGATCTACAGACATTAATTTAGACCGCAGTTAGACTGACTGAACAGAAGCAGAGACGCTAGTTTAGACCTCAGTTAGACTGACTGAACAGAAGCAGAGACACTAGTTTAGACCTCAGTTAGACTGACTGAACAGAAGCAGAGACACTAGTTTAGACCTCAGTTAGACTGACTGAACAGAAGCAGAGACACTAGTTTAGACCTCAGTTAGACTGACTGAACAGAAGCAGAGACACTAGTTTAGACCTCAGTTAGACTGACTGAACAGAAGCAGAGACACTAGTTTAGACCGCAGTTAGACTGACTGAACAGAAGCAGAGACCTAGTTTAGACCTCAGTTAGACTGACTGAACAGAAGCAGAGACACTAGTTTAGACCGCAGTTAGACTGACTGAACAGAAGCAGAGACACTAGTTTAGACCTCAGTTAGACTGACTGAACAGAAGCAGAGACACTAGTTTAGACCGCAGTTAGACTGACTGAACAGAAGCAGAGACACTAGTTTAGACCTCAGTTAGACTGACTGAACAGAAGCAGAGACACTAGTTTAGACCGCAGTTAGACTGACTGAACAGAAGCAGAGACTAGTTTAGACAGTTAGACTGACTGAACAGAAGCAGAGACACTAGTTTAGACCGCAGTTAGACTGACTGAACAGAAGCAGAGACACTAGTTTAGACCGCAGTTAGACTGACTGAACAGAAGCAGAGACACTAGTTTAGACCGCAGTTAGACTGACTGAACAGAAGCAGAGACGCTAGTTTAGACCGCAGTTAGACTGACTGAACAGAAGCAGAGACACTAGTTTAGACCTCAGTTAGACTGACTGAACAGAAGCAGAGACACTAGTTTAGACCTCAGTTAGACTGACTGAACAGAAGCAGAGACACTAGTTTAGACCGCAGTTAGACTGACTGAACAGAAGCAGAGCCGCTAGTTTAGACCTCAGTTAGACTGACTGAACAGAAGCAGAGACACTAGTTTAGACCGCAGTTAGACTGACTGAACAGAAGCAGAGACGCTAGTTTAGACCGCAGTTAGACTGACTGAACAGAAGCAGAGACACTAGTTTAGACCGCAGTTAGACTGACTGAACAGAAGCAGAACTAGTTTAGACCTCAGTTAGACTGACTGAACAGAAGCACTAGTTTAGACCTCAGTTAGACTGACTGAACAGAAGCAGAGACACTAGTTTAGACCGCAGTTAGACTGACTGAACAGAAGCAGAGACACTAGTTTAGACCGCAGTTAGACTGACTGAACAGAAGCAGAGACGCTAGTTTAGACCGCAGTTAGACTGACTGAACAGAAGCAGAGACGCTAGTTTAGACCTCAGTTAGACTGACTGAACAGAAGCAGAGACGCTAGTTTAGACCTCAGTTAGACTGACTGAACAGAAGCAGAGACACTAGTTTAGACCGCAGTTAGACTGACTGAACAGAAGCAGAGACGCTAGTTTAGACCGCAGTTAGACTGACTGAACAGAAGCAGAGACGCTAGTTTAGACCTCAGTTAGACTGACTGAACAGAAGCAGAGACGCTAGTTTAGACCTCAGTTAGACTGACTGAACAGAAGCAGAGACACTAGTTTAGACCTCAGTTAGACTGACTGAACAGAAGCAGAGACGCTAGTTTAGACCGCAGTTAGACTGACTGAACAGAAGCAGAGACGCTAGTTTAGACCGCAGTTAGACTGACTGAACAGAAGCAGAGACGCTAGTTTAGACCGCAGTTAGACTGACTGAACAGAAGCAGAGACACTCGTTTAGACTGCAGTTAGACTGACTGAACAGAAGCAGAGACACTAGTTTAGACCGCAGTTAGACTGACTGAACAGAAGCAGAGACACTAGTTTAGACCGCAGTTAGACTGACTGAACAGAAGCAGGCTGCTGGATGAGAAGGCTCGATCCTGTCATCCTGTGTAAGTCAAGTACAACTATAGAAGGTTGAAGTGGGAAAATATACCTATGTTGATATCATTCAAAATTGTAGTTTTTTTTAAATTGAAAGATGGAGAGTGGAGTGATTTCTTTTAAAGTAACTTGTGACAGAGAGCAATGAGAGCACTGACCGAGTTGAGGAAGTCTCGCGAAGCAAGAGGATTTACTCCGCCCTAAATCTGTCTTGTGTTAATCTTTTTTTTGTATGGAGGTCTATGAGAAAGCGTTGAATTACGTGAGACTTATTTGAATGAATAGTTCAATGTTTAGGCTGTTAAAATTGACTGAGATAAGTGGTTGCATGTGGCATTCAAATCAAATCTCGTTTATTTGTCACGTGCCCCGAATACAACAGTGAAATGCTTACTTACAGGCCCTAACCAACAGTGCAATTTTTAAGTAAAAAAATAGGTATTAGGTGAACAATGGTTAAGTAAAGAAATTCAAAAACAACAGTAAAAAGACAGTGAAAAACTTTGAGAAAAACAATTTATTGTGCCTGTTGTGCCCTCATTGGCTAGAATGGTCCCACTGACCTGACCTCACTTATCTTCCCTCATTGAGTATATGTATTGTAGGGAAGATGACGGAAATGGATGCTCTGTTCAAAACTGATGGCGGGTCAGGTAAAGATGAGTGAGAAGGAGTGGGCTACAGTCATGAAAAAGAAAGGAAACAAAATAAGTAAAGTTGTGATGGAAACAAAGATATCCCTAGATTTGTTTATAGTAGGAGTTTTGGATCAGTGTTACCTGGGGGATCCGTTTGAAGCCACGAGGAGTATCGTGGATGCATAGGGCGAGGTGGCATTGGTGAGAGTCACATGAGCTGGTCTTATTCAGATTTCCTGTGTGTCCATAGAGTAGAAGAAGCTTGCTTGATAGCATTTATTGCAATGGTCATAAACTACACAGCACAAACAAAGATGAAATCAGAGACAATTTGAATTATTGTGAGTGCAGCGGAATGTTTATTGGAATTCGGTGAGCTTACAGCAGAGGCTTTGCATGAAATCCTGTCAAAGGATGTTACGCCCCCACAGGCCCCTGAGCCGGTGTAGGGATGTGACTCGAATATGAATGTAAATGAAGAGTGGGAGGTTTTTATTTGATTTTGTATGATGTTGGTTTTTTCACCGGCCTATAATTATTATTATTTTTTATATAGTTTACCGACCATTCAGTAGGTGGCGGCATTCTCCTCTAATGCTTGTTTGTGGACTGCCGTAATACCGTAGAAGAAGAAGCGCGGTCACTTGGCGATCTGCTTTGAGGAAGCGCATGTGCAAAACGTAAACAAAGTGTTTTGGGTAATCTCACACCCAAATTGTAATTTTTCGTGGAGAATTTCTGTAATCAGAAATAGAGTAGGCTACAACAAAACAACAGGCATTGCCAGGTAGTAAGAACATTGTACATTTATTATGTGTACTATATTGTACTATTTAGTATTATCTGTACTATATTTTAATCTGTTGTAATCATAATTTGTAAATCGCTCTGGATAAGAGCGTCTGCTAAATGACTTAAATGATGTAATGAAATGATTAACACAGATCAAATAGCTAGCTAATGTTAGCTAGCTAATTTAAAGGAACGAAGCTAATTGCTAGCTACCTACTGGCATAGCTAACTTCTCATCTAATGTGTAAAAACATTCCTAACATCCATGTCTTGACATTCAATACTTACAAGAAAAAAAATTCAAACAACATATTGCTGTGTGTTCATATCATGCGTTTAAGTTAGTGTTCGTACCGTTATCATGATTCCATGATTTTGCAGCTGGTGAGATTATGGAGAAAGATGACGGTACCAGAGAAGACAACCAGTCACAAGTCAAGAACTCAGTCAGCATGGAGAAGAACTGCTGCAACGAGGACACTTTCAGGTCTGAATGTCTCCTTGTGGTCATAGGAGCTCTAGCTAACAACTTTTATTAGAGAAGATGTTTTGCCTATAAGGAGACACTGCACATTTCATTTGTTTACGGTCAATGGACACTACCCACCTAGTATCCTTTTCAGCAATGTGGTGGTGGTGGTGCAGGCAGCATAGCATTTGAACTGACAAAGAACTGCACATGGTTGGATTGTTGGCGACATCATATCTTTGCAGGCTATTCAGAAATGTAATTGGAATGCATGTACACAGGCATACTATTTCCTTATTAGGTCTGTATTCCCCCAGACAGAACACAGTGCAACTTCACATTGTCTACCAGTGCCAGCCCCCAATACAAAGCTGAGAGCATAATATTGGGAGTATTGTTCTGATTAGGTTTCCCAATGCATTGCATTCCCACACATATTAGAGAAATAATCCATGCCACTCTTTCCAAATCGAAGGAAAGTTCAGTTAAGCAGATGATTGGGCCCAAGGTCTACTACCACCACTGGCACTTTGTGTTTCTCTTCTAAGCCTTGCTAGAAGTTTCCTCATTGTGGACGGTTGTTGAGCAAATGATTACAGACGAAGTTGCATTTTCTAGCATTAAGGGGTCGTTTTCACATAGTGGGTCTCACGTGGCCCCTTCTTGATCCTGCTTAACCCGTAATCCTTCTCAGTCTACTTCAGACCCTCCACAAAAATTCTCAGGTCCCTTATTCACTTCCAGAGGCTGGATTTTATGAAAGGCATCATTGCTCCTCCAAAAGTATACATTAGTCGTCAGATCTGTCTTAACTGGTCTTAACGTAACTGGTCTATCCTACTCTTCTTCCACCTTTTATACTGTCCTTGACAATTTAGCCATTTCTGTGCTTTTGTGACATCAGGAGTTCTGTATGGTCTTTCATATCAAATTCAGACTCACACAGGATGCCAAGGGAAAGTGGAATGATGAGGGTCTCCCATTGATGGATCTTGGAACAAGAAAGAATTGTCAAGGACATACATCTGCAGTTGGACCACTGTAGAAGACACTGCCAAGTATCCAAATCTCCATTTAAAGGAAAAACTATTGATTCCCTTTGTGAACAAGGAACAACCACCTGCCTTTCTGAACTCATCATTGTATCAGTGACCACCTCCATATTTTCCTCCTCTCTTCCCGACACTGAGGTTCCTTCCAGAAGCTCACCCACAATGGATGAGATCCGCCGGGTGTTCGGTTCGCCCATAGGGCGCGTCCGCTCGGACAGCATAGCCAGCTCTGCCACCCAGTCCTCGGGCAGCCGCTTGCTTCTGCGCCAGCGCCTCGCCCAGCTCATGACCTGCGTGGACGACCTGGACCCCTCGCCCCAGCTCCAAGAGCAGGTGGTACGCAGCTTGGACAACGCCTTCCTCGTTTGTGGTAAAAGGGCCAACCGGACCAAGAAAGACAACTTCAGGTGGACATTTATAGGCTTTGCAGAGTTCCTCTTTTCTGACTCTTTGGCCTTATTTCGACTTGACTTCCTCTTTCTCTGTTTGTTTGACATCAGAGTTGCTTTAAATCAAAATGCATTGCACATGGTTCTTCATTGCAAGGGTTTAGTTGATGAATACAATGTACTGTAAGACTGGATACTAATGATTCTTCTTGACTAAAATGCCCAGCAATGACTTCTCCATTTTATTACAATGTTGTCTGTCTTTATCTGAGTACAGAGGGTCTTAGTTGATAGAGAAGTTAGAAACATTTTTCATGTCTTGATTTTAGGCCTTGGACCTTTGGTTGATCATCCTCTTGAGCTCAGAGCAGGCAGTGTGTGCCCTCTCTTCCGTTCTGGATCGTCATCTTTGGCATGCTTATCTTTTGGTTTGATAACCCAAAATGTCCTTTTGTTAACAGAACGGCTAATGATGTTAGGACCATAGAGATCGTACGTCTGTGTTCTGTGCTGAGGACATGGAAACCGATGGGCTTTGTTCTTTGTTGAGAAGTGTTCTTCTTTCACAGTTTTTGAATTGATGTAGACTATGGTTAGAGAGATGTGACTAGGCTTTATCAACCTCCACAATCCATTCAAGACTGGCTAAACATGATGTTGTTGTGTAACTAAATAAGCTTCTGAAAGTTGCAGTCCAATTTGTCAGGCTTTTGCACTAATGAGTTTCGGAGAAAACTGCTGTGCAAGTGAATCATGATCTGCTGTTCTCTCTCTCACTCCTCTCTTTCTACCTCTCTCTTGCTTTCCATCGCCCCCTCTTTACTCTCTCGCTCCCTCTTTCTCCCTATTTCTCTCTTTCTCTCTTTCTCTCTTTCACTCTTTCACCCTCTTCACTCACTGACTCACTCACTCACTCACTCACTCACTCACTCACTCACTCACTCTCTCTCTCTCTCTCTCTCTCTCTCTCCAGGCTTCACATGGTCACGTGGAATGTCGCTACAGCTGATCCTCCAGATGACATCAGCTCCTTGCTTCACCTGAACTCCCCAAAGACCCCAGACCTCTACGTGATTGGGTGAGCTACGGCATGCTGATCGGACATTTATTGAGACAGACAGTACAATAGCATGACAGGAAAATCAGTTTTTTCCTGTGTAAAGTCTACAAGGTTTATTCAGAGTGGCATGGAGAAAATGCTTCAGTAGGTTTATTTGTATGATAATAATGTTACTGGCAACAATAGTTATAAAGTGTGTGTGTGTCTCTTGTAGTCTCCAGGAGGTGTACGCTGCTCCTCACAGGTTCATCATAGACATGGCCGTTGAGGACTCCTGGAGCCATCTCTTCATGTCCAGCCTGGCACCACGAGGCTACCTGAAGGTACAACAGTAGGACAATATGGCTTCATAACACCTAACAATACCACTCCAGCACCATAGACCGGTTTGAACTAGTTTTATGCCACCAGCCTTAGTCTGAAGCAACAGACAAATGTGCTCTCAACATAATTTGTCCTCAGTTTATTTTCACCTCTTTGTCTTTCAAAGCGATATAATTTGCATCTTATGTGTCTCTCCACTTCCACCCTTTTGAGTCTGCCATTAGTCTTTTTCCCGGTTACATAAAGACCCTGAATTGCCCAGGTTTAGATGAGTCTTGTTGTGTTTGCAGGTGTCATCCATCCGAATGCAGGGCCTCCTGCTGCTGTTCTTCTCCAAACTGGCCCACGTTCCATTCATTAGAGACATCCACGACACCTACACGCGCACAGGCATCTTCGGCTACTGGGTAAGATCAGGCTCAGTGGATGTTATTACTGATTATGGCACCTTAATAGCGAGTGTTACAAGGCATTATAAATGCACTTATAAGGCATTATGTGTGTGAGCCTCGCAGAAGAAGGGTGTTATTCGTACGTTTGATCGATTGACAGGGGAATAAAGGCGGGGTGTCCATCCGCCTGTCTTTCTACGGCCACATGCTCTGCTTCCTCAACTGTCACCTGGCGGCACACATGCAGTACGCCTCGCAGCGCGTCGACGAGTTCGAGTACATCCTGGACACGCAGACCTTCGGCACCAAAAAGGCCCCCCACGTCCTCGACCACAAGTCGGTATACATTAAATGCACGTTGTCAACTGAGTGGGCATATTTCTGTATTCACACTGTTGCTGCCTCAGTGTTTTATAAGTGGAGGAGCCTGGCATCTGCTTGTGATAGGATTGTACGTACTACTGTGCTCTCTCTGTGTTGAATGTTCACAGTGGCCTCTCTCTCCACTCCCTCTCTTCTCTCTCTCTCTCTCAGGCTGGTCTTCTGGTTTGGGGATTTGAACTTCCGCATCCAAGATCACGGCATGCATTTTTTGCGCAACTGCATCACCAGCCATAAGTTCAACTTGCTGTGGAGCAAAGACCAGGTCAGACTCCTGGGAGATGCATCTGTTTTGCTCTGTCTTGGAGAATACTATACCTACATTTGACTGGAGTGGAAAACGGACAGTGGCTTTTCATTTAACACGTGTGCGGTTGTCTTTGTTTTCCTGCATGTAAGACATAGGATGTGTCCCAGACGGCACCCTGTTTGTTCACTTTATACGTGCACTACTTTTGACCAGGGCCCTTAGGGCTCTGATCCGAAGGAAGTGCGCTCTTATGGGAATGGGATGCAATTTGGGATGCTGCCATAGTATCACCTGAGGATGTTAAATGTGATGCTTGTCTTGTCATTCCGTGTGGTTGCATCAGCTGACTATGATGAAGAAGAAGGAGGCTGTCCTGCAGGAGTTTGACGAGGGACCTCTGGACTTTCAACCGACGTACAAATTTGACAGGTTCTCTGACCGCTATGACAGCAGGTAACTCTTTGCCCCTATAATTGGATTCACCGTTGTTTTCTTTCAGATTTCCCTCCTTTGCGTCGTCTTTTCCGCCTGCTCTTACTGAGCTGACTCCCCGCTCTCCTCACAACACACTATTATTCAAACCCTCTGCTCTCTTCTGACTTCACAGGTCCCTCCGGGCTTGGTTTGGTGTTCAGTAAGCTGCTCACAACACCCCTCTCTTAATGCCACCCTAATCCACCTTCAGCACTATTCTGCTCCTGCACAATAAGCCCACCAGAACTGTTGTAAGATGGTGATGGATAGATTTATGCTATGGAAAGTCTAAATGCCTCTCTCTCCCACCAGAAAATGGTGCCTACAGGACAGCAGACCTTGCTGTCTTGTTTGTTGTTGTTGTTTTTTTATTTTCTGCTGATGTGAATGCTATGTTATATATATATATATACTATAGTTGTCTGCAGCTAACACAGTTTCCTCTAACAGTACCTGCGGTATATCAGTCGCTGTTATCTTCATATGAAGCCGCTTGAAAATCCCATTGATACGTATCAGCGCCATGGCTGCCATGCTCAGTGGACACAGTATTCTGGATTTGTTAAGGCTAATTAATTTAACCCCCACAATACCATCTCTCTCAGAGAGCGAGAGAAGCTTTGCTAGCCGACTATACCATTGACTCTGTGTGGGCGTAAGCAGCTGTCAGGTTCTAACAAACATGGTTACTTGCTATATACAGCACAACCTCCTGTCCTGCTGCTTGGATTTGTCACTATGGACTTCTAACGAATCGCTGTATACGGTGTGTTCAGAAAGCATTCACTTTTTCCACATTTTGTTACGTTACAGCCTCACTCTATAATTGATTAAATGTTTTTCTCTCCTCAATCTACAGACAATACCCCATAATGACAAAGCAAAAACAGGTTTTTTAGAATTTGTTGCAAATGTATCAAAAAAAATGTAATAACGGAAATATCACATTTTACATAAGTATTCAGACACTTTACTCAGTACTTTGTTTAAGCACCTTTGGCAGCGATTACAGCCTTGAGTCTTCTTTGGTATGACGCTATAAGCTTGGCACACCTGTATTTGGGGCGTTTCTCCCGGTCTTCTCTGCAGATCCTCTCAATCTCTGTCAGGTTGGATGGGGAGCATCGCTGCACAGCTATTTTCATGTCTCTCCAGAGATGTTCGATTGGGTTCAAGTCCGGGCTCTGGCCACTCAAGGACATTCAGAGACTTGTCTCAAAACCACTCATGCGTTGTCTTGGCTGTGTGCTTGGGGTCGTTGTCCTGTTGGAAGGTGAACCTTCGCTGCAGTCTGAGGTCCTGAGTGCTTTGGAGCAGGTTTTCATCAAAGATCTCTCTGTATTTTGTTCCGTTCATCTTTCCTTCGATCCTGACTAGTCTCCCAGTCCCTGCAGCTGAAAAACATCCCCACAGCATGATGCTGCTGCCGCCACCATGCTTCACCGTAGGGATGGTATTAGCCAGGTGATGAGCAGTGTCTGGTTTCCTCCAGACGTGACGCTTGGCATTCAGGCCAGAGAATCTTGTTTCTCATGGTCTGAGTCCTTAGGTGCCTTTTGGAAAACTCCAAGCAGGCTGTCATGTGGCTTTTACTGAGGAGTGACTTCCGTCTGGCCACTCTACCATAAAGACCTGATTGGTGGAGTGCTGCAGAGATGGGTTTCCTTCTGGAAGATTCTCCCATCTCCACAGAGGAACTCTGGAGCTCTGTCAGTCACCATCGGGTTCTTGGTCACCTCCCTGAACAAGGCCCTTCTCCCCCGATTGCTCAGTTTGGCCGGGTGGCCAGCTCTAGGAAGAGTGTTGGTGGTTCCAAACGTCGTCCATTTAAGAATGATGGAGGCTGCTGTGTTCTTGGGGACTTTCAATGCAGCAGACATTTTTTGCTACCCTTCCACAGATCTGTGCCTCGACACAATCCTGTCTCTGAGCTCTACAGGAAATTCCTTCGACCTCATAGCTTGGTTTTTGCTCTGACATGCACTGTCAACTGTGAGACCTTATGTAGACAGGTGTGTGCCTTTCCAAATCATGTCCAATCAATTGAATTTACCACAGGTAATCAAGTTGTAGATACATCTCAAGGATGATCAATGGAAACAAGATGCACCTGAGCTCAATTTCGAGTCTCATAGCAAAGGGTCTGAATACTTATGTAAATAAGGCTTTTCTCTTTTTTATTTTTAATACATTTGAAAAAATGTCTCTGGGTTATTGATGATAAAATTATTTAATCTTATTTAGAATAAGGCTGTAACGTAAGAAAATGTGTCAAAAGTGATAAGGGTCTGAATACTTTCCGAATGCACTGTTGCTGTATGCATTCATGTGTGCGCACGTGTTTGTGTGGGGGGTGGGGGCGTACGCGGGTGTTTGTGTGTCAGCGTCATTACGTACGGCCTCCACCACTGTGCACAAATCAGTACAACTGAGAGGGCACGCACTGCATGAGTCACCCAGTGAGACGGGGTGGCAAACGAATACAGCTGTGAGAGACGACTAATGAGGGATGTGAAAGGATACAAAGCACTGTGGAATCTGATCCATCATGTCGAGCAGACTGACGTGACACTGAGATGGGTAAAACGCTACAGAAATCCGGCTACCTTATGAGATTACTTGTCATACTCTCTCCATCTCTTAACACTCTCTCATGTCATTCTCTCATACACAGGCTTTGTTCCAATGTCCACACTAGCATACTACTGGAATGAATAAATGTATTGGGCATGCATTCTAAGTGATCTACTGATTTTACTTTCTGTTTCTCTACATCTGCCTCCTTGATCGTCTCTCACTAAATCTCTTCGCTTGTCCGTTTGCCTGTGTCTCTCCATCTCTCCAATTCTGACAATCATTCTCTTTCTCGCTTTCCAAATTCTCTCACTAAATCCCTGTCTCTTCTCTCGTCCGCCCGTCTGTTTGTCTGCCCAGTGGTAAGATGCGTAAGCCGGCTTGGACAGACCGGATCCTGTGGAGGGTGAAGCCTAAAGAGTCACCCCCAGAGGAGGAGAAGGACGAGGACAGGGACTCTGGCCTGGATGAGAAGAACACCAAGCAGCAGGAGGAGGAGGAAGAGTTCCCTCTGAAACTCAAGCAGGATTCGTACACCAGCAACATGGAGTATGGCGTCAGCGACCACAAGCCTGTCATCGGCGTCTTTACCTTGGAGGTGACTGAGGCAGCGGCATTTCCCATTCCCACATCTGAGACAGTATGAACAGAGTATTAAGAGTAGCAGTGCTGATCTAAAACCAGTTCCTTCCTGTCCATATAATGTTGCCTCTTAGATCATAATGAACAACACTTACTGACCCAAGATCAGCACTCCTACTCTGAGGCGCTTTTTAAATAAGGGCCTTGGACTGCTTTTCCAATGTGACTCTTGATAGTGAAACGGTATGATGCAAATACAGTGGGGCAAAAAAGTATTTAGTCAGCCACCAATTGTGCAAGTTCTCCAACTTAAAAAGATGAGAGGCCTGTAATTTTCATCATAGGTACACTTCAACTATGACAGACAAAATGAGAAAGAAAAAAATCCAGAAAATCACATTGTAGGATTTTTAATTTATTTATTTGCAAATTATGGTGAAAAATAAGCATTTGGTCACCTACAAACAAGCAAGATTTCTGGCTCTCACAGACCTGTAACTTCTTCTTTAAGAGGCTCCTCTGTCCTCCACTTATCAGTATAAAAGACACCTGTCCACAACCTCAAACAGTCACACTCCAAACTCCACTATGGCCAAGACCAAAGAGCTGTCAAAGGACACCAGAAACAAAATTGTAGACCTGCACCAGGCTGGGAAGACTGAATCTGCAATAGATAAGCAGCTTGCTTTGAAGAAATCAACTGTGGGAACAATTATTAGGAAATGGAAGACATACAAGCCCACTGATAATCTCCCTCGATCTGGGGCTCCACGCAAGATCTCACCCCGTGGGATCAAAATGATCACAAGAACGGTGAGCAAAAATCCCAGAACCACAAGGAGGGACCTAGTGAATGACCTGCAGAGAGCTGGGACCAAGTTAACAAAGCCTACCATCAGTAATACACTACGCCGCCAGGGACTCAAATCCTGCAGTGCCAGACGTGTCCCCCTGCTTAAGCCAGTACATGTCCAGGCCCGTCTGAAGTTTGCTAGAGAGCAATTGGATGATGCAGAAGAAGATTGGGAGAATGTCATATGGTCAGATGAAACCAAAATATAACTTTTTGGTAAAAACTCAACTCGTCGTGTTTGGAGGACAAAGAATGCTGAGTTGCATCCAAAGAACACCATACCTACTGTGAAGCATGGGGGTGGAAACATCATGCTCTGGGGCTGTTTTTCTGCAAAGGGACCAGGACGACTGATCCGTGTAAAGGAAAGAATGAATTGGGCCATGTATCGTGAGATTTTGAGTGAAAACCACCTTCCATCAGCAAGGGCATTGAAGATGAAACGTGGCTGGGTCTTTCAGCATGACAATGATCCCAAACACACCGCCCGGGCAACGAAGGAGTGGCTTCGTAAGAAGCATTTCAAGGTACTGGAGTGGCCTAGCCAGTCTCCAGATCTCAACACCATAGAAAATCTTTGGAGGGAGTTGAAAGTCCGTGTTGCCCAGCAACAGCCACAAAACATCACTGCTCTAGAGGATATCTGCATGGGCCAAAATACCAGCAACAGTATGTGAAAAACTTGTGAAGACTTACAGAAAACGTTTGACCTCTGTCATAGCCAACAAAGAGTATATAACAAAGTATTGAGAAACTTTTGTTATTGACCAAATACTTATTTTCCACCATAATTTGCAAATAAATTCATTAAAAAATCCTACAATGTGATTTTCTGGACTTTTTTTCTCATTTTGTCTATCATAGTTGAAGTGTACCTATGATGAAAATTACAGGCCTCACTCATCTTTTTAAGTGGGTGAACTTGCACAATTGGTGGCTGACTAAATACTTTTTTGCCCCACTGTATACTGCTTTTATACTCCTTCACCCTCTAGCCATCCTGACTACCTCTTCCCTCTGTTTGTTCTGCCGTTCCCTCTTGTCTATCCCCACACTGTAGTTGAGGAAGATGTACGAGACGCCGTTGGTGCGCGTGTGTGCCGAGGGTGAATGGAGCGCCGACTTTGACGCCATGGTGATCTACAGCCCCCTCCAGCCCTTCCCTTCTAGCGCCTGGGACTGGATCGGCCTCTACAAGGTCAGAGTCGACCTAACCCTCCGATGTTCTTTTCAACCGTAGTCGTACTGTATCGTCAGCCGTGTAGTGTTTACAGGTCTGTGTTTGTGTGTTACAGGTGGGATTCAGGAGTGTTTCGGACTACATTACCTACACCTGGGTGAAGGATGATGAGGTCTCATTTAATGACGAGCTCACCCAGGTAATATGACTGCGCGCACGCGTCTCTTGTGTTTTTATGACACGGTGATGCTTGACTATGTTTCTGTGTTTATCCAGGTCTATGTGAGCAAGGATGAGATTCCGGTGCTGGGAGGGGAGTGTGTGCTCTGTTACTACTGCAGTACGCTCCAATGCATTGTGGGTATTAGCTCACCCTTTAAGGTAAGTGCAGGTTTACTGTAAGCCACCAAGGGACAGTCCAGAAATGAATAATATACATACATGCTCTTATACATACATTTTGGGACAGTTTTCAGGATACAGGTTCAGCCATGTCCTGGACTATAAAGCTTGGAGATTCTCCATTTGAAGTTTGGGTTTATAAATGTCTCCGTCTGGTTTTAGGTACAAGAGTCCAAAGTGGCCATTGAGGAAGGTCTAGCGCCGGAGAACATCAACGGCCTTGACAAGGCCACAGCCAGTTAGGACCTGTGAGTGGACCAGACATGCCCTCGAACACTCTCACACAGTCTTTCCGTCTATGCTGTTACACACCTGCCCTTTTGACCTTTGGTTGCCTGTCTGCAAGCTGCGGTGCTGCTGGAGTCATGGAATGTTACTTAGAAATGATAGGCTAGTGCACTTTGAATTTAATGAATCGTACTGTTTAGCTGTCTTGTTCGCCACTGCCAGTTGTGGTGGCAACAGTAACCTGTGTGTTTATTTCTGTTCTGTTCAGATGTTGATTCCGCTTTTTAAAACCAGCCGCAGAGAGATATTGGCAGTGTCGCTTTGAGAAAGGTTCAGTCTTAGTTTTGTTCAGTGTATTTTTTTGTTGTTGTCGGTGTTTGTCTCTTTGGATTCATACAGAACACATTGGACATTGTCAGATGTTCCAGGTAGCTTGTACAAATGTTGAACATTGACATCAAAGTCGTGGCTGTTTCACTTGAACATTTGACCAATCATCTAATGATATCATAAATGCATGATTATCTCATAATTATTTTTAAAATAATGGTTTATATATTTTTATTTTCCCCTTGCAAACTTAGTTGTCTGTTAACAAAAACCCTTTGTGCTATGCTATTCCATTTCAATGCAATTTCTAATAGAGGATATGTTTGAGAAATACAGTGAGCGCCATAATTCATTGGACAGTGACCATTTTCTTTGTTATTTTGGTTCTGTACTCTAGCACTTTGAGTTTGAAAGGATACAATGACAATGAGGGTGAAGTGCAGACCGTCAGCTTTAATTTGACGCTATTTTCATACCTGTCGGATGAATCGTTTAGAAATTACAGCACCTTTTGTACATGGTCCTCCCCCCATTTTACTACAAGTATTTGTTGAATTGCTTCACAGATGTGTGTCGTTAGGCAGGTGTATTCATTTGTGTCGTTTGTGAATGCAGGAGAGCTGTTGGTGAAGAGTATTGATTCTAGACTTTGCTATTGCCTTTGGAGGTTGTCGTTAGGGTGTGGCAACATGAGGAAGACAGCCGTGTCGATGCAAATGAGGCTGGCCGTCATAAGGATCAGAAATGAAAATCAATCAATCAGGAACATTGCAAAAACCCTGGGCATGCCCAAGTCAACAGTTTGGTTCATCATTAACAAGAAAAAAACAACTGGTGAACTCAATTATGTCAAAAGACCCGGTAGACTGAGGAAGACCACTGTAGTGGATGACTGGAGAATATTCTCTATGGTGAAGAAAACCCCCCTGACAACAGCCCAACAGATCAGAAACACTCTCCTGGGTGCAGGTGTAGATGTGTCAAAGTCTACCATTCGTAGACAACTACACCAGCAGGACTACAGTGGGTACACTACAAGATGCAAACCACTGATAAACCTGAAGAACAGAAAGGCCAGATTACCATTTGCTAAAAAGCACCTAAAAGAGCCCCAACAGTTCTGGAAAGAAGTTTTGTGGACAGATGAGACGAAGATTAACATGTACCAGAGTGATGGAAAGAGTTTTTTGGGGAAAAAAGACTCATGATCCAAAGCATACCATCTGTGAAACATGGTGGAGGGGGTGTTATGGCTTGGGCCTGTATGGCTGCCAGTGGAACAGGCTCACTTGTCTTCATCGATGATGTGACTGCAGACAGAAGTAGAACAATGAATTCTGAGGTCTACAGAAATATTTTATCTGCTCAGATAAAAGCAAATGCCTCCAAACTCATTGGGCGGCACTTCATCATGCAACAAGACAATGAACCTGAACATACTGCTAGAGCAACGAAGGGGTTTTTGATGGCCAAAAAGTGGAACATCCTTGACTGGACGAGTCAATCACCGGATCTGAATCCAATTGAATGTGCATTTTACATGCTGAAGAGGAGACCGAAGGCAATAAGTCCTCGAAACAAGCAGGAACTGAAGATGGCTGCAGTACAGGCCTGACAGAGCATCACCAGGGAAGATACCCAGCGTCTGGTGACGTCGATGCGTCACAGGCTTCAAGCAGTCATTGCATGCATAGGATATGCGACCATATATTAACAACGATGACTTTATTCTACATTATGTTAAACTGTCCAATGTTTTTGATGCCTGAAAATGGGGGGGGGGACTATGAATTAAAGCTTCTATATTTTCTAATAGGTTCATCCGATATGTATGAAAATACCCTCAAATTAAAGCTGACAGTCTGCACTTCAGCCTCGTTGTCATGGTATCCTTTCAAACTCAAAGTGCTAGAGTACAGAACCAAAAATACAAAACAATGGTCACTGTCCAATGATTTATGGTGTTCAATGTATATTGCACAATTTGATCTTTTTCATATTCATGACCATATGCCCTTTTTATAGATGTGCGTAAAGGTTACTGGTTTATGCATATTATTGAAGTAATTTTAGTTCTAGTCCGTGTGATTGGGGTTGAAAAGTTATTTAAGAAAAAGTGGATTCAACAAGTGCCTCAATGTTAACAACCTTTAGATAACTGTTCAACGGATACTTTGGTACAAAACTATGTCATTCCTATTTGATTATTTATTGCTGCATTTGAAATGTATGAATAATCAGTGTTCTTATCTTAAAACATATGCAGGTCTTGCTTGTGCTGTACGCATCAACATTTCATCTGTAGAACTTCTTGTACTTTTCTGCGACCAATTTCAGCATAAGCGAGGTCTGTTCAAATGTATTTTATTAATGTCTTTAAACGCTTGTACATTTACTTGTAAAGATTGTTCAGTATATTGAAAATCAGGAGTGCTCTATTTTCTCAGTAACAAATGTGGTAAATGAATGAATACAAATGTTATACTGTAACCCATTTAGGCTTAAATGAAGTAAAACATCTAAATGATGATGATGCCTGTCATTTATCACGAGTCTTGGAGAGAAATACAATCAGTCATTTCTAGACCTTCTTTGATACAATGTAACCTCTTTTTATTTTATTGTAATAAGATTTTGCTTAATTTACAAACTATCATCTTAGTTGGAAACAAGAACTATACATTTCTAGAACAAGAAAGCTTTTTTTTTTTTAATTGACGGATATTTAGAAGATTTATGCAAGGATAATAACAATGGACATTAGGAACAACAATGCCCAACAGTCTCTGAACATCAAAATGATCTAAAGTATTTTAAACCAGGAAACTGATTTACACTTTAGTCAGAGAGAGAAAAACATGTCCAAAAAATTCAAAGGTTGAGTGAGTAAACAAGTTTAACAGTTATAAAGGGCTTTATAAAATACACTCATTGGCTTGAAGCAGCGGTCCTTACAGTATACAGTAAGCGCCATTTCCAGTTTGATCGCCAATCTGATCCAGTAGCAATCCAGGACCAAGGTACAGATGGTACACATGGAGGAATTACATTTGACTCTGCACAACACACAGACGCAGTGCACAAAGTAACCATGGCAATTGCAGCTGGCGTTTGCACCAGCTATAACATTTTGAAAAGGGAAGTTTTTAGTGTGTTTTAGAATGGTAAAATGTCCCCCCGAGCCTATTCCAGACTTCCTTATCGGGGTGGATACTCCCAGCCATAAAAATAGGACTAGATTCTAAATTGATTGGATAGATCTAGGCCTACTTCTATGCTTCCAGCCCTGTACAGCCCAGACAGTGCTCGAGGTGGGCCAGCAGCTCTCGGTGGTGCCTGGTGGGGTACTGGGCTTGGCAGCTGGGGCACTCTAAGAAGCTCTTGTCTAGCAGCTTGGGGACCTGAGAGTGGGAGGTGACGCTCTCTTTGGAGCGCTTCAGGGGTGCTGGGGGTCTGCAGTGAGCGC
The DNA here is from genome assembly GCF_036934945.1 of Oncorhynchus masou masou. Taxonomy (NCBI): domain Eukaryota; kingdom Metazoa; phylum Chordata; class Actinopteri; order Salmoniformes; family Salmonidae; genus Oncorhynchus; species Oncorhynchus masou. The sequence goes on from NC_088224.1 coordinate 57,252,750, forward strand.
TGGCCTCGTACAGGCGGGACAACTCCCTCTGCCCCTTCTCTGACTCGAGTTTGGCAACGTGGTCCTTTGCCTTGCGTAACTCCTTCAACACCTTGTGGAGCTGTTGTTGTAAATACTGACAGTCTCGCTTCTCATCCTCCAGGTCTTTGGCGGACACCTGGATCTGCTGTTCCAGAATTGTGACGCGTTTCTGCTCCTCATGCAGGCTCAGTAGGGATTTCTGCAGTAGATTCACCTGTACTAGGAGCTCAGCAGACCTGGTCTCCTTTTCCTCTAGTCTAGCCTGGAGCTCTTCCATGTCATCCCACAGATGGCCCTCTCTGTCCCCAGAGCGACGCTTCTCCTTCTGGACACTCTGCCAGATACTCAGCCTCTCCGCCTGGAACTGCTGCCTCACCTCTCCCACCTCTCTCTGCTTCTCCTCATACCTACACTGCAGCTCAGACAGTTGTCTCTGGGCTGTGTTGAACTGCTCTCTCTGAGTTTCCAGCTCCCTCTTGGTCGTCAGTAACAATTTCTCATAGTGCTTCTGTATCTGCACTGACCTCTCTTCTGAGTGGGTGTCTTTATGCTGCTGTGCGAGGGCCCGCTTGGCCTGGTTCAGCTGCTGTTCCAGCCCAAACACCCGGGCCAAGACCACCTTCACGTATGCCTCTCTCTGCTGGTCGTAGGCCAGCCACTGCTGGTTCTTTTCCAGGGCATCTGTGAGGTGGTCGTGGCTCATTGCAGTACTGGTGGTGAGCACCTGTCCATCTGATGGGCAGCTCTGCTGCCCAGCGCCAGGTCTACTATCCAGCTCCTGGCACTTAGCTGACACGGACACCAGCTTGTTCTTAACGTCCTCTGTCTCGGCTTGGAGTGACTGGAATAGTTTTTTTCTCTGGTCGGCCTCCCTGACATAGTGGTCTATCTGGGCCTGCAGACCGGCCACTGTCTCACCTTCTGCCGCATGGGCCTGCTGCCAAAGAGAGCAGATTTCCTGGTCTCTGGCCAGCAGCTGCTGAGCGTTCTTCTCCCGTAGAGTCTCCAGTGACAGGATTTTCTCTAATAAAAGCTTGTTATTTCCAGAATCTGATCGTTCTCCTTTCTGAGGAGACAGCTCATCCAATGACTTCCTAAGATATGCATTCTCCTTTCTGAGTTTACTGATCTCCATATCATTTTTTGAGCAACACAGCCTTCCACCTGTCTTGTCGACGAAGTTGTCCTTGTTTTTGTTGCTGGATGACATCGTTGCTAAGATAGCTAACGTTAGCTAGCAAATTGCCTCACACAGATCTGCTCCCTCTGCTGGCCTTTTAAGTTTCCCGCGATTGATAGCTCCGCCCAGATTACAACGTCCTGCGTTGACCTAGCAACCGTTTGTTTACAACCTGTCCTTGAGTTCATTCATTGCAGACAAGACGGGCAACATTGTTGCAACTTTTGTCACGAACCAGTGTTTCACACCGCACAGTAAAGGTATGGTAAGAAGAGAGATTTAGCTCGCAACTTATATTTTACTGACATTTTGCAAGCCATGTTTGTTAGCTAGTTTGCTCAAGTTTATATGACAACTTGCTAGCTAGCTAGCTAGCGTGCTAACATTACTGTAGCGAGTCAAATAAAATAAATGCCCATCCTAGGTAGCTACTGTAGCTAACTGCTATTTAGTTGGTAGTTTGCCAGGCTATTTACTAGTTTTGGTAAAACATGATCTGCCTTATTAATCTGCCTTATTGAGTGACATTTGTGATGTTGTTTCTTTATTGAAAGGAAAGATGATTGTTTCCCCCCCCTTCCAGACTGAAAGAATTGCAGTGGAGAAATGTCTAGGTTGATGGACCCTCCGCCCAAGTTCCTGCCACCAGAATGGAGGCTTGCAAACCAAATACATTATGGGAATGCGGAGGCTGAGCGTTCACGCTCTGAGCGACTCACGGCTGAGAGTAAGAGGCTGATAGAAGAGAGTGGCATGGCAGCCAAACGCATGCAACAGGATGCCAACAAGAGACTGGGTAAGATTACATAAATTAGAAGAGGTGATAACATAATCTGTTTCTGTCAAAGTAGTGGTTGATCCATCACTGCAAACAAATGGTTTGTCTGTTCCACTTTGTAATGACACATACATTACATGACAACCTCTGATAATACCCAACCACACACCATTCTTACCATCCTATCTCTGTGTTCAGAGCAGAGAATCCATGACATCAAGTTCTGGAGGACAGAGCTGGACCAGAAGTTGGAGGAGGTTGTCCAGGAGATTGAGGTGCTGATATCCTATAAAAGCCGGGTGGAGAGAGCCTTGGAGAGCTGTGCCGAGCCCCTCAGAGTTGCCCTGCAATGCCTGACTGAACGGTGAGGAGTAAACTCCCAATCAGTCAGTTGGAAAATGAAGTGATACACAAATAGGTGGGAAGGAGTCTGCTCACTGTTCCAACAGGGACCTAGAGTCACCAGACTAAGACCAACAGATAAATAAGAAGGAGATCCTTCAGTCGTCATGCAACCTGGTATCAGAGCATTTCGTGTTATGCTGTATGTAAATTCTAGGGATTCCATTTCGTATGATATGTTGCGTTTCATATGGTATGTATTAATTTGTGGATGTGCATCACCCATTTGTTTGATATGTTATGAATTACAATTCATATTATGTTACCAATTTGTAAAATGTACAAAATGTAATGAATTTGCTAAACGTACAGTGTTACAATTTTTTTTAAATGTATGATATGTTACAAATTCTGGCTAGGTGGCGAACTTTAGGTTTAGGCTAGTGGTTGGGGTTAAGTTTAGGAGATTGGTTAGGGAAAGGGTTAGCTAAAATGCTAAGTAGTTGCAAAGTAGCTAAAAAGTTGTAAGTAGTTGAAAAGTTGATTATTAGCGAAAATGCTAAAGTTATCCATGATGAGATTTAAATTCACAAACTTTCTGTAGCTTGGTGGGTAGGAGTGTTGGGACACAGTAACCGAAATGTTGCTGGATCGAATCACCGAGCTGACAAGGTAAAAACCTGTCTTTCTGCCCCTGAGCAAGACGGTTAACCCACTGTTCCCCAGGCGCCTATGACATGGATGTTGATTAAGGCAGTCCCCCGCACCTCTCTAATTCAAAGGGGTTGGGTTATATGCGGAAGACACATTTCAGTTCAATGCTTTCATTTGTACAACTGACTAGGTATCCCCCTTTCCCTAGACCTTCGCGTTATACCCTACTTTAGATTTTTGCCTTAAGTAACCATCTGTCTCCATGTGTGTTTCAGGCAGAGGCGTGTTTCCATTGACCTGGTACATGACGACGTGGAGCGGGAACTGATGAAGGAGAGGGAGGTGATCGAGGGAGTGGCATCCCTGCTGAACCGCACCCTGGAGCAGACCAATGAACAGATCAGGTGGGTGAGGGGAGGAAGTGGTTCATCACACACACACGATCAAGTCTCATTATCTCATTCTTTTTCTGTTCTGGCTCCAGACTGAACCGCTCTGCAAAGTACTACCTAGAGAAGGACCTACGGGACAAGTTCCAAGCAGAGCAGATTGATAGTTTCTGCTCCATCCTCACAAGCGCCTCCCCGAATATTGACAACGCAACAAGTCAGACATCGCTCGCAGCACCAGGGTAAAACGCTGAAGCTCTGTGTTTGTGCAATGTGGGGCAGTAGGAAATACAATGAAACAAAATATCATCCCTTAATCTTCACCAGGAATGCAGTCTCACCTGCAGCAAAAGTCCTAATTCTACAGATAGAAATAGAAGGCCTGTCACAGTGCATTCTGCATACAGTAGGTCCATTAGAAGCATTATTCCCTTCAGCCAGCAGAGGTCAGTGTAATACCTCCTCTAACCACCCTACTTATCTAAACCTTTTCTAGCGGTTTTTATTTTTCATTTAACCTTTATTTAACGAGGCAAGTCAGTTAAGAACAAATTCTTATTTACAATGATGGCCTACCCCGGCCAAACCCTAACGATGCTGGGCCAATTGTGCGCCACCCTATGGGACTCCTAATCACGGCCGGTTGAGGTACAGACGGGTTAACCTGCCGTCCTTTCATGACACGCTGAACAAAAAAAACATACAACATTTAATCCCTCCAATCCTAGTGCCACTGTGACACCAGAGGAGTGGGAGACCTTCTCCAACATCAACATCCTCAAAGCAGAGCGCGAGAAGAACAACTCCCTGTCGCTGAGGGCTCTGGTGGACAGCCTCCTGGAGCAGACGGCTGCTGACATGCGCAGGCAGCACAACGCTATGGGCACTGCCCTCCGGCTGCAGGTCCAGGAGACCAAGGCAGCCAAAGGACAACTAGAGGACCACTTGGTAAAGGTAAGCAGGAATGTGAAAAAGTGTACTTTATATGCTTAACCCAAGCCATTCCCCCCCTATGATTAGTTACTGAAGCAATTCCCCCACATTTTAAATTAGTCATTTAGCAGACGGTCTTATCCTGAACGACGTACAGGCGCAATTAGGGTTACACGTCTTGCTCAAGGGTACGTCGGCAGATTTTTTTCACCTAGTCGGCTCAAGGATTAGTTACTGGAATGAACCTGGAATGATTCCCCCTATGATTAGTTACTGGAATGATTTCCTTTCAGTTACTGGTTACTGGAATGACGCTCTCGTTACTGGAATAACCTATGATTAGTTACTCTATGATTAGTTGGAATGATGTCACCCTATGGATTAGTTACTGGAATGATTCCCCCTGGAATGATTCCACCTATGATTAGTTACTGGAATGATTCCACCTATGATTAGTTACTGGAATGATTCCACCTATGATTAGTTACTGGAATGATTCCTGGAATGATTCCCCCTATGATTAGTTACTGGAATGATTCCACCTATGATTAGTTACTGGAATGATTCCCCCTGTGATTAGTTACTGGAATGATTCCCCCTATGATTAGTTACTGGAATGATTCCCCCTATGATTAGTTACTGGAATGATTCCCCCTATGATTAGTTACTGGAATGATTCCCCCTATGATTAATTACTGGAATGATTCCCCCTATGATTAGTTACTGGAATGATTCCCCCTATGATTCGTTACTGGAATGATTTCCCTCCTTTCCCCCTTAAAAGGTTCTGTCAGAGGTGGCCAGCCAGGAGTGCAACCTGGAGGCCCTGCGCGTGGCCATCGAAGACAAAGCAGGTCCCCTGAAGGTGGCCCAGACGCGGCTGTCCGCCCGCAGCCAGAGACCCAGCATCGAGCTCTGCCATGACCCGGCCCAGGTCCGCCTGCTCTCCGAGGTCCAGGAGCTCACTGCACACATCAAGAGGTGATGATGCACTCCACTTTCCTGTCTACTGTACATAACTCTTCCTACTGATCTCTTCTAACCTATCTAGGATTTCTGGCCACTATTTTCACTTCAATTACAAGTCAAGCTATTTTGTAGTACTTAACAGTCATGTTTTAGCTCTGTACGAATTATAAGATTAGTTATCCTGACACAACCCAGTGATCAGTGATTCTCTACACTCATGGTTTTGTTATACAAACAGGATATCACAGCTTTCATTTCAAGTCTTTTTGTTTAGTAGATACAGCATCTCTGGTTAAGAGACCTTTCCGAGCGTATTATGTGAATGACATATTGAATGTTTCGCCTATTTGCCATGAGTTGTAGTCGTCTCCCATTGTCCTGTGTCAACCTTGTGACCCCCCCAGACTGCGAGAGGCCCAGGCCCAGTCGGAGATGGAGCTGCTGGCTCTGACCCGCTCCCAGCTGATCCTGGAAGAGGAGATCCAGGTCAAGTCCCACTCCCTCTACATCGACGAGGTCATCTGCACCCAGCTCCGCCAGCCCATTTCCATCCACAGCTTCTGAATACCACTCCCACCATGACAAGCCTGGTCCCTGATCTCTTTGTGCTGTCTTGCATCAACAGATCTGGGACAAGCCTAGACCATGGCCACAGTGGGGCTCTTTAGATTATGCTGACATACCCAGGCCAGCATTTTACATTTGATTGATAAATAAAATATGAGGTATACATTGTGATGGAAAGTTGGAGTGCTTGTATTGTTTGCATCAATTTTAATACAATATTTGGGTTTGAAGAAAAGCAGGATCAGAGTTGTGGAGTGTGTGTTTATTTACAGCGATGGCGGTGTGTGTGTGTGTGTGTGAAAGAGAGTGTGTGTATTTGCCAGACCCATCATGATTGTGCATCAAATTGTAGTTCCTTCCTCTTCCTTTAACTGGTGCTAATATAACAAAAAAAATGCTGTCTTTATGGGCCCACGTGTCTGTCAGGCAGGAGTCAGAGCATGGGGTAGGAGATGGCAAAGTAGTGGAGCTCTGAGTTGATGAGTTGTCTGTAGCGAGAGTACACCTCCTCCAGCTGCTCATCCTCGTCCTGAGTCTCATATTTGTTGATGTAGATCCGCACCTGGGACACAAACACAAGCAGCTAATAAACCAGACAGTATATTGCTCACATAATACAGTAATGCACGTTGCTATAGCAAGGTACAGCACATGACGTGTCATCAGTAGTAGAGGAAGTAAAATGGGACCTGCCCCTTCAAGAACTGACAAAAATGACTGCCCAGCTGAAGGCTGCTTCATTTATGACCCAAACACACTTTAAAATGCCTGCAATATCCCTGTTCACTGGGCAGGAGAACACAGCAGGCTAGTGTGGGGAGCTTGTGTCAGTAAATGGCTTCAAAGCCAGGACACAGATTGGTACGCAGGTCGGTAGGCCTAAATGGCCTTGGCCTAGCTCCCAGAGCTCTGGCTCACCTTGATGGTCCTTAGGATGATCTTCTTTTCCAGGCGTTTCTGCAGCAGCCGGTCCAGGAAGCTGATGTCTAGGAATGCCCAGACCTTCATGTAGATCAGCTGGCTGCACAGCAGCACCACCTCCAGCAGCTCCTCGTCCACAGACTCGTGGCTGTTGTTCAGGTCCAGGGTCAGTTTCTAACCCACGGAATGGGGTGGAGAGAGATTCACGACACTTCAAGACTGGAGTCGTGTTTCTTGTTAAAGTATGAGCTCCACCGATTTCCTATTGACAGTTCATTCATTCCGTGGATTCATTCCGTATCGCAGAAGATCTGCATAACAATGTAAAGGTTGTTTCCGATTGAGCTGACGCATGCAGCGTTTACTGTGAACGCAGTCTCCACAAACGCGGCAACATTAGCTTTAAAATGTACATTTTCCACGATACTTCTGCAATACCAATTGAATGCAGTCCTTGGGGATGGTTTCCCTGACGTAGATTAAGCCTTATCCTAGACTAAAACACATTCTCAATGGAAATTCTCTTCGTCCAGGACTAAAGCACATTCTCAATGGAGATTCTCTTAGTCCTGGACTAAAACACATTCTCAATGGAGATTCTCTTAGTCCTGGACTAAAACACATTCTCAATGGAGATTCTCTTAGTCCTGGACTAAAACACATTCTCAATGGAGATTCTCTTAGTCCTGGACTAAAACACATTCTCAATGGAAATTCTCTTTGTCCAGGACTAAAGCACATTCTCAATGGAGATTCTCTTAGTCCTGGACTAAAACACATTCTCAATGGAGATTCTCTTAGTCCTGGACTAAAACACATTCTCAATGGAGATTCTCTTAGTCCAGGACTAAAACACATTCTCAATGGAGATTCTCTTAGTCCAGGACTAAAGCACATTCTCAATGGAGATTCTCTTAGTCCTGGACTAAAACACATTCTCAATGGAGATTCTCTTAGTCCTGGACTAAAACACATTCTCAATGGAGATTCTCTTAGTCCTGGACTAAAACACATTCTCAATGGACATGGACTAAAACACATTCTCAATGGAGATTCTCTTAGACCTGGACTAAAACACATTCTCAATGGAGATTCTCTTAGTCCTGGACTAAAACACATTCTCAATGGAGATTCTCTTAGTCCAGGACTAAAACACATTCTCAATGGACATGGACTAAAACACATTCTCTTAGTCCAGGACTAAAACACATTCTCAATGGAGATTCTCTTAGCCCAGGAATAAAACACATTCTCAATGGAGATTCTCTTAGTCCAGGACTAAAACACATTCTCAATGGACATGGACTAAAACACATTCTCTTAGTCCAGGACTAAAACACATTCTCAATGGAGATTCCCTTAGTTCAGGACTAGGTTTAATCTGTGTGAACTGCATGGATATAAAAAGACAATGTAGGTACATGAAAAAACACTTGATACACTACACATACTGTGCAGACTTACTCGCCACACCAACCAGTAGCCTAAATGGTGCCATCATCGCTCCATAGCTGACTGCTACTGTGTATTGCCGGGTAGAGAAACCAATCCTCACCTGTAAACAGCTCCTGTAGCAGGGCACTAGGTTGGTGAGGGCAGGCTTGACACTCCAGTCCTGTTCACTGAAGTAGCAACTGGTGAGACTGAGCGAGCGCAGCGGGATCTCTCTGAGCAGAATCCTCCCCAGCTTGTCCATGTCGAGGATCCGCTCCACTGTGATATGCACACGGAGGTCGGGACAACGCTGAGCCAGATGGGACCAGGCATCCCCCCAGACCACCTGGATGTGGGGCTCGTGGATATGGCATCGTATGGTGAACGTCTGCAGGGACCCTCCCCCGTCCAGGCTCCTACACGCCGCGGACAAGGCCGCCAGCAGCTCATCCGACAGGCAGCTGTAGTTGAGGGTCAGGGTGCAGAGGCCCTGGAAGCGGTTCATGACCTGGGGGAAGGCGGGGCTGATGAAGACGGCCAGCGGCTGTGAGAAGAAGTCCTCCAGGTTGAGGTGGGTGATGCCGGGCCGGCGGCCCAGGTGGACGTGCTGCTGAGATGCAGCCACGGCCTCCAGCACCTCCAGGCCCTGGGGCAGGTTGAGGCGGGCCCCTCGCAGGCTCAAGTAGCCCAGGCGGGAGCTCTCGCGTCGCAGGTAGAAGGTGAGGCTGCGCACCAGCGCCTTGCGTACGCTGCGGCACCAGGCGGCGCGGTCCAGCTCCATGTGGTTGACAGTTAGGCGGCGTAGTCCGCCTCTGGTTTTACGCAACGCGGCGAGGAAGGTCCTCAGTGTCTGCTGGAAGCGCCGGGACACCAGAGAGTTGAGGGGGTGGGAGAAGCGGATCTCCAGATCCTCCAGGTAAGCGCCGTAGGTCTTGGCGTAACACACGGCCGTCTCCAGCTCCGAGCGGCGGGTCCTAGAGATGCGGCCGGAGAAGTTGAAGGTTCGAACCCTCCAGAGAGAGGGCGAGCGCATGACGTGGTGCCAGTGGAGACACACCAGGGCCGCCTTGACACGGTCACGGTCACGCAGCCACCAGAACACCTGCCGCAGACACACGTCCGGGAGGTTAGCCCAACCCAGCTTAGGCTCCTCATTTTCCTCCGCCTCGCCTTCTTCCTCCTCCTCCTCATCCATTATCTCTATTCCTTCATCCTCCCCCTCCTCTTCTTCTTCGTTTTCATCCTCCGAGAGCTGTTCCTCTGGATCTTCGGGGTAATTCATTTACAAGGAAGAAGTTTTGCCCAACCACTCACGTCTCTCAATATTCATCCACCAAATGTAAAGAAATAGTTCTCCCTGTAGTCTGAAATGAATTGTGTGACTCTGGGGTTCACTTGGACTACAGAGAAGCAGAGGACACATTGACACGTGTCCGTTGGGTGGCCATCAATGTGTCCCAGTTGTCACCTGGAAATGACGAGACACCAAAACTGAAGCTCTGGAACCTTCACAGCTTTTATTGTTGTCACCATGAAACCAAAGAGACACCTTGTGACATCACAATAGGAGAAGATAAAACCGGACGGCTCACAGTATTTGGATCCATTATTAACAAAAAATATAATATCCTTAAGTGTGCGTACAGCAAAACATTTGATTGTAAATCAGTTATATACATTAGTAAACAAATACTAAAATGTAAAACTTTTGAGTTCAATAATGGAGAAAACATTCCCATTTTCAGAACATACTGCATTTCAGTTGTAAACAATGTATTATACAACAATCATAGAATAGGACTCTTGTAGAGAAGAATCCTGACTAATATAATAAGTCCTAATCTCTTTCTGTTACCCCCAACCCATCCAGTCACCAGAAATAACTCAACTGCCTCTGAAACACACATTTTCGGCAAAAAATAACTTGCGATTTGCTCAAATACATCACGACAAACCTTGTCCATTGGGTTATTAATCATTTGTCAACCACTACACCAATTCACCATGGAGTGTTCCTTCAGAAGTTCTGAGCACCTTTCTCATTTCAAGTTGACATGGATTTGACATTTAATCTGAAAGAAGAAACAAAAGACCCAGTGAGTTTGTCTCTTTTTCATCACTCCAAATTATTAAAAAGGGGAACAGGGGTTTGGGTCAATTCCAGGGTTGGAGACTGAATTTAAATGGAATTGATCCAACCCAGAAGGCTACTGTGTTTTTGGGACAGCGCTGTACCTCATGCCATCGTAGTGTGACTACGGGGAGAGCCAGGTGACAGTGGGGACAGGTGCTGATCTGGTCAATATCCCCCTCTCTCCCCTCTTGCCTCCTGCCTTGGGCTGAGAACAATGCAGACTTCATAGAATTGGTCAAACGAGGACTGGGCTGTTCCTGTTCAGCCTCCTCTGATGTGTGGTCACACCACAGCTAGCAGTTGGGGAAGAGATTTGAACAAGTAATTTAAACACAAAGCTCTTTCCATGGAGAATCTGCATTGAGAATACTTGTTTGTCCCAGAAGTAGGCTTAATATAGGTGGCAAAACAAGGAGGAATGATCTGATGATGATAACATGTGTTCATGCTGTTGAATAAGAACATACCTGATGTTCTGCCATCTCCTCCAATAGGAAATACCTCATACAGCTCCTGCGAACAACTGCTGTTCGCCTGCCTGCATCCAGAAAACACCACATTCGTTTGAATATAACATAACATTGAACACCATCATATCAAACTCATCTGACTGGATAGTGATTACGATTTCCATTTTCCAACGGGTTGAATATTACATATGGCAAATCAACTTAAACTGAAGTGTGGGGGTTAGCCTCACCGTTGGAGGATGGCGGGGAGGGGTTATCGGGAACATAGAGGTCAGGGCAGGTCTGGGCATGCTCCGGCTGGTCCCTCAGAGTGACGTAGCGTCCACAGTCGGAGCAGCGCTCGGTGCGACTGCCACACGCCACGCTGTGCTCCGCCATGGCCGACAGCGGCAGCTCCAGCTGGCAGAACTCACAGCACTGCAGCCTTTCCTTACACTCGTCTGACTGAGAGGGGGTGGGGGGGGGTGATTCATTCTTTATAACAATCGTTATTATACACCTGTATCAATTACAGTTTGATTATGACGATCATGCAGAGGAACTCATTCCAATCCATTCACTGAAATGGCATCGTCATGACGTGTGTGTGTGTGTGTGGCAATGCGGGTGACCGTTGAGCAGTCTCACCTCATGGTCCAGTAGCTGGCAACGCTCCACCTTTTTGTTGCACTTGGTGCATTTCACCTGTGGGAGTGACGAAACGACAATATATCGGACATAAACAATTGGGCCCTTTATCTCTCAACATGGACTCAAGTCTTTGGAAGTGATCCTGGTTTCATTACAGCAGAGTGGTTTACCTGGGTGTGCTGGTCCTGATGATGCTGCTCCAATAGCTGCCTGGGAACCGGCTCATCACAGTCTGGACACAGGCATAGGAACCGCTGGCAGTGGGACTCGTGCAAGGCAAAGTTGGACACGGCCACCTCCTTGTGACTGACAGTTGAACACGAGCACAGGAGAAGTGTTAAGAGGCACGACAAGACCACTGACCTGAGTGGGCAGTGGTTTAAAGTTACTTAAGTAAAAATACTTGAAAGTAGTACTTAAGTCGTTTTTTAGGGTATCTGTACTTTACTTGATTATTTATATTTTCGACAACTTGCACTTTCCCTTTCAAAGATTCTAGACTAGGATTCCATGTATTGACTGAAATGCCTCTTGTAAAGCTGAAATTGTGGCAGCCCAGTGAATATGATTGACAATGTATCTTATTATGAAGTGAACGGTCTCTCTCAACAAGCTAACGCATATATTCTACCAATTCATGCTGAAGAATATCCACTGTTACTTTGATGCTTTCTTTTGAACGTTTTACATATTAAAATGTTTTAATTATCTCACCACTGGTCACAGACACGGGTTGTGTCCTCTTCCTTGTCTGCCATCGCGTAAAAGGTGTAAATTATGATTCCAAAACCAGTAGCTTACGCCCGACCAAGCATTTAAAACCAATTGCAACCCATTTCAGGAGACGTAGGAAATAGCATTGTGAAACTAGCGACATTGAGGTCATGTGATCATAGGGCTAATTTTCTAAATAAAAGTCATTCTGGAGAAATGTTACTTGGCTGTTACATTACGTTTTTCAGATTTAAAATCACACAGCAAATATTGTTTAAAGTTACGTAAATTGAAAATAGAAACTAGATTTTTTTCATGAGCTGAAATAAAAGATCCCGGAAAGATCACGAAAAGCTTATTACTCTAATTTTGTGCACAAATTTGTTTAGATACCTGTTAGTTATCATTTCTCATTTGCCAAGATAATCCATTCACCTGACAAGTGTGGCATATCAAGAAGCTGATTAAACGGCATTATCATTACACAGGTGCACCTTGTGCCGGGGACAATAAATGGCCACTCTAAAATGTGAAGTTTTGTCACACAACACAATTCCACAGATGTCTCAAGTTTTGAAGGTGTGTGCAATAGACATGCTGACTGCAGGAATGTCCACCAGAGCTGTTGCCAGAGAATTTAATGTTCATTTCTCTACCATAAGCCTAAGTGTAAGTCTAAATGTCATTTTAGAGAATTTGGCAGTATGTCCAACCGGCCTCACATCCGCCGACCATGTGTAACCACACCAGCCCAGAACCTCCAAATCCTGCTACTTCACCTGCGGAATTGTCTGAGACCAGCCACCAAGACAGCTGGTGAAACAGAGGAGTGTTTCTCTGTAATAAAGCCCTTTGTCACCATACAAAGGGGTTACTTTAGTATCTGCTGAACCTCTCCTAATAACATCCAGGTTAATACTATGGAGATCTACGGCCGAAATCTACCATCCCCGCTGACAAAAATGTACATTCTCAACAAACTATGCAGGTATTCCTAGGAGTCACACAGAGAGCTACCATTCCTTCATCTGGAACAACTTCTTTAAGCACATTGACATCAAATCTGGATCCACCCATATTCTGGATGATTATGCTGCCAACCTCATAGAGGAGTGTGATTCCTTCTCGGAGAATATCAAAGCTGCTGGGGGAATCGACTTCTTTGTTGGAGACGAACGATGATCATAGGATAGAGTATATTCTTATATTTATTCAATTCTATTCTAAAGCTGCTGGAGGAATTGACCTCTTTGTTGGAGATACGGAGGATGACAAATTACACAACACAACTGCTCAATCAAACAGACATGGTTGAATTATATTTCAAGTTTATAGTCTTGTCCAGACATGTCACTGTTACAACAGATAAGGTCATGTTTTGTATTGTGGGACACATACTTTTTCAATGAAACCCACATGACATGTTGTCATTAAGGCAACAAACACCACACGCACTAACCAGTTATAAAACACTATATACTATATAGGGAATAGGACACAACCAGTGTTTGTAGGAGTGTCCCCTCACAGCACTGTTGTACATTACAAACGCATCTGTTATCAGTGACAAAGTCCGGTGAGAGTAAACTCCACCAATAGAGTTATAATATAATTATCAATGCTGCAACGGTGAGACCACTGCATTACTGGCCATAGAATGTAACTGTGACGGCTATGCTAACCAAACTAACCAAACTCCTCACAGGAGGCTACTGAGGGGAGAACGGCTCATAATAATGACTAGAACGTAGCAAATGGAATGGCATTAAGCACCTAGAAACCAGGAGTTTGACGTCTTTGATACCATTCCGCTGATTCCGCTCCAGCCATTACCACGAGCCCATCCTCCCCAATTAAGGTGCCACCAACCTCCTGTGCTCTGTCTATCCATCTCTCTCTCTCCCTCTTCCCCCTCTTCCCCTGCCTCCCAGGTGAATAAGTTATTTCTAGGGGAGTGTCTGTACAGGAGGCAGCGCTGTCTCTTTCCCTGGGACTCCCAGTTCGTCTGGGCTGTGCTGCAGAACCTCAGCGAGATGGCTATCTACTTCTGGGAGATGGTCGGAATGATAAACAACACGCTCACTCAAAATCCTGTGTTTAGGTGCTTTATCCTCATACAAAAATACTGCACATCTAACAGTGATGCGATTCAAGAGCCTAAATGATTGATTTCTCTCTCTCTCTCTCTCTCTCTCTCTCACTCTCTCTCACTCCCCCATATCTGCCTCACTCTCCCTCGGCCTCTCTTCTCTCTCTCGGCCTCTCTTCAGTCGCTCTGTCTGTCTCTCTCACCCTCCTCCTCTCTCTCCCAGGCAGGAGAGTCTGTCCTTAGTGGTCAGATTGAGACCGAGACCAGGCTTCCCATGAAGGAGTTTGATAAACTGGCCAAAGGTAGGTTAGCCTTTATCTTTGCTAAAGAAAAGTAACAGGATAATACATACTACAGATAATTATGTGCTGCAGCATTTTGGGCTGAGAAGTGTTGAGGGTTAACCCCTTCCTCTCTCTCTAGATGTGTTCAGTGTCTGCTACCAGAGCAGTGAGAGCTGCTCCTTCTCCCTCCTTATAAGGAAGTCTCCCGTGAGGGGCGGAGCTACCTGTGTACAGATGGCCACCGCAGCCGAAACCCGTCCGCCTCTTCAGCCACGACGGCGTGCAGCTCAGAACTAAACACAGGGGTCAGGGTGTGTGTGTGTGTGTGTTTGTGTGTGGTTTGTCATTCACCTTCAGAAAACTAACCAGACCGTTAGATTTGAAGTTTGTCAGGACAAACTGCTACATTTTTCTTGAAATGCTTGAAGAACAATCGCTGTTAAATGGGAAATGTTTTGTGTTGTACTGTTCAAGCAAAAAAAAAAATGAACTGATACAATAAAGCAATTATCAACCATTGTGTCACCGTCAGGTTTGAGAAACGTATCTACAGCACATCTCTCTCCCGCCAGGTCCCAGATGTTCCAGCTGCACCTGGGCAACACTACCCCCCAGCCTGAGTGACGCAGACCTGCGTACGCTCGCCAAGGAGACAGAAGGCTACTCTGGGGCCGACATTAGCATCATTGTACGAGATGCCCTCATGCAGCCTGTCAGGAAAGTGCAGTCAGCCACTCTCTTCAAAAAGGTCATTTATATACATGATATAGTAAGTCTATTGCAGTCAACTCTTGCATACCACACTTTGGGTGTTTCTTTACCTCTACTTTTGAGGAGATTTAAGATCGTTTTTTGTTGTTGCTTGTGATGGTACTATAGGTGTGAGGGCCATCCTGTACAAATCAAATCAAATCAAATTCTATTTGTCACATACACATGGTTAGCAGATGTTAATGCGAGTGTAGCGAAATGCTTGTGCTTCTAGTTCCGACAATGCAGTAATAACCAACAAGTAATCTAACTAACAATTCCAAAACTAATTTCTTATACACAGTGTAAGGGGATAAAGAATATGTACATAAAGATATATGAATGAGTGATGGTTCAGAGCAGCATAGGCAAGATACAGTAGATGGTATCGAGTACAGTATATACATATGAGATGAGTATGTAAACAAAGTGGCATAGTTAAAGTGGCTAGTGATACATGTATTACATAAGGATGCAGTAGATGATATAGAGTACAGTATATACATATACATATGAGATGAATAATGTAGGGTATGTAAACATTATATTAGGTAGCATTGTTTAAAGTGGCTAGTGATATATTTTACATCATTTCCCATCAATTCCCATTATTAAAGTGGCTGGAGTTGAGTCAGTGTGTTGGCAGCAGCCACTCAATGTTAGTGGTTGCTGTTTAACAGTCTGATGGCCTTGAGATAGAAGCTGTTTTTCAGGCTCTCAGTCCCAGCTTTGATGCACCTGTACTGACCTCGCCTTCTGGATGATAGCGGGGTGAACAGGCAGTGGCTCGGGTGGGTGTTGTCCTTGATGATCTTTATGGCCTTCCTGTAACATCGGGTGGTGTAGGTGTCCTGGAGGGCAGGTAGTTTGCCCCCGGTGATGCGTTGTGCAGACCTCACTACCCTCTGGAGAGCCTTACGGTTGTGGGCGGAGCAGTTGCCGTACCAGGCGGTGATACAGCCCGCCAGGATGCTCTCAATTGTGCATCTGTAGAAGTTTGTGAGTGCTTTTGGTGACAAGCCAAATTTCTTCAGCCTCCTGAGGTTGAAGAGGCGCTGCTGCGCCTTCTTCACGATGCTGTCTGTGTGGGTGGACCAATTCAGTTTGTCTGTGATGTGTATGCCGAGGAACTTAAAACTTACTACCCTCTCCACTACTGTTCTATCGATGTGGATAGGGGGGTGTTCCCTCTGCTGTTTCCTGAAGTCCACAATCATCTCCTTAGTTTAGTTGACGTTGAGTGTGAGGTTATTTTCCTGACACCACACTCCGAGGGCCCTCACTTCCTCCCTGTAGGCCGTCTCGTCGTTGTTGGTAATCAAGCCTACCACTGTTGTGTCGTCCGCAAACTTGATGATTGAGTTGGAGGCGTGCGTGGCCGCGCAGTCGTGGGTGAACAGGGAGTACAGGAGAGGGCTCAGAACGCACCCTTGTGGGGCCCCAGTGTTGAGGATCAGCGGGGTGGAGATGTTGTTGCCTACCCTCACCACCTGGGGGCGGCCCGTCAGGAAGTCCAGTACCCAGTTGCGCATGCTCTGAGGGTGCGGCTGGGGATGCCGTCTGGGCCTGCAGCCTTGCGAGGGTTAACACGTTTAAATGTTTTACTCACCTCGGCTGCAGTGAAGGAGAGACCGTATGTTTTTGTTGCAGGCCGTGTCAGTGGCACTGTATTGTCCTCAAAGCGGGCAAAAAAGTTATTTAGTCTGCCTGGGAGCAAGACATCCTGGTCCGTGACTGGGCTGGTTTTCTTCTTGTAGTCCGTGATTGACTATAGACCCTGCCACATACCTCTTGTGTCTGAGCCGTTGAATTGAGATTCTACTTTGTCTCTATACTGACGCTTAGCTTGTTTGATAGCCTTGCGGAGGGAATAGCTGCACTGTTTGTATTCGGTCATGTTGCCAGTCACCTTGCCCTGATTAAAAGCAGTGGTTCGCACTTTCAGTTTCACGCGAATGCTGCCATCAATCCACCGTTTCTGGTTAGGGAATGTTTTAATCGTTGCTATGGGAACGACATCTTCAACGCACGTTCTAATGAACTCGCACACCGAATCAGCGTATTCGTCAATGTTGTTGTCTGACGCAATACGAAACATGTCCCAGTCCACGTGATGGAAGCAGTCTTGGAGTGTGGAATCAGCTTGGTTGGACCAGCTTTGGACAGACCTCAGCGTGGGAGCTTCTTGTTTTAGTTTCTGTCTGTAGGCAGGGATCAGCAAAATGTAGTCGTGGTCAGCTTTTCCGAAAGGAGGGCGGGGCAGGGCCTTATATGTGTCGCGGAAGTTAGAATAACAATGATCCAAGGTTTTGCCAGCGCTGGTAGCGCAATCGATATGCTGATACAATTTAGGGAGTCTTGTTTTCAGATTAGCCTTGTTAAAATCCCCAGCTACAATGAATGCAGCCTCAGGATGTATGGATTCCAGTTTGCAAAGAGTCAAATAAAGTTCGTCCAGAGCCATCGATGTGTCTGCTTGGGGGGGAATATTTAGAATTCTGTGATTATAATTGAAGAGAATTCTCTTGGTAGATAATGCGGTCTGCATTTGATTGTGAGGAATTCTAAATCAGGTGAACAGAAGGATTTGAGTTCCTGTATGTTTCTGTGATTACACCACGTCTCGTTAGCCATAAGGCATACGCCCCCGCCCCAATAGTCAATTGATTGTGGATTACCTTCTGACCCCGTGCTTGCCGTCCATTGAATTGACCTGGATGGACGTGACGAGCGACAAGCTGCTGGAGCCCATCGTCTGCATGGTGAGAAACACACATTCACAACACAGAGATACTACGTTCACTGACATTCACTGCTCACAAACATACTGGAACATGCTGTTTCAACATTCACGGCTCAGTTTAGATTTCAGTTAGTCTTCAGATACAATTTACGCGTTTTTATTTAGTTTCCAAATCTGTTTTGTTTAAATATGATTGCTGTCTTAGTTTTAGTGTTAGGGACAGAAAGAAATGCTTTCAGAATGTATTCACACCCGTTGACTTTGTCCACGTTTTGTTGTGTTAGAAAGTGGGATTAAAAGGAATCTGTCCTTTTTTTGTCAACGATATGAACAAAATACTCTGCGATGTCAAAGTGGAAGAAAAATTATAACATTTGTAAGAAAAGAAAATGAAACCCCCTGAGTCAATACTTTATAGAAGCATGTTTGGCAGTGATTACAGCTGTCAGTCTTACTGGGTAAGTCTCAAAGAGCTTTCCACACCTGGATTGTGCAACATTTGCCCATTATTCTTTTAAAAATGATGCAAGCTCTGTCATATTGGTTGTTGATCATTGCTGGATGAACATTTTCAGGTCTTGCCATATATTTTTAAGCAGATTTAAGTCAAAACTGTGACACTCAGGACCATTCACTGTCTTCTTGGTAAGCAACTGCAGTGTAGATTTTGCCTTGTGTTTTAGGTTAATGTTCTGCTGAAAGGTGAATTAATATCCCAGTGTCGAGTGATAGCAGGCTGAACCTGGTTTTACTCTAGGATTTTGCCTGTGCTTAGCTCCATTCTGTTTCTTTTTTATTCTGAAAAACTCCCCGGTCCTTAACGATTACAAGCTTACTCATAACATGATGCAGCCAGGACTACGCTTTAAAATATGGAGAGTGGTAGCTACTCAGTAGTGTTGCATTGGATTTGCCCCAAACATAACATGTTGTATTCAGGACAAAAAAGTGAATTGCTTTGCCACATTTTTTGCAGTATTACTTTCGTGCCTTGTTGAAAACAGGAAGCATGTTTTGGTACATGTTTTATTCTGTACAGGCTTCCTTCTTTCCACGCTGCCAATTAGGCTAGTGTTGTGGAGTAACTACAATGTTGTTGATCCATCCTGAATTTTCTCCTATAACAGCCATTAAACTCTGTAACTGTTTTTGTCACGATTGGCTTCATGGTGAAATCCCTGAGCGTTTTCCTTCCAATCTGGCAACTGAGTTAGGAAGGATTCCTGTATCTTTGTAGTGACTGGGTGTATTGATACACCATCCAAAATGTAATTAATAACTTCACCATGTTCAAAGGAATATTCAATGTCTGCATTTTAACATTTTAAATGACCAATAGGTGCCCTTCTTTGCGAAACATTGGGAAACCTCCCTAGTCTTTGTGATTGAATCTGTGTATGAAATGCCCTGCTTGACTGAGGGATTTTGCAGATAAGTGTGGGGTACAGAGATGACAGAGAACACTATTATTGCACACAGAGTGAGTCCTACAACTTATTATGTATTTCATTAGATGTGATTTATGTCCCTAATTACGTTTTTGAACATGCACTGATTGCATCTTTTATTTCATTTACCCACCTTGGCAGAGTACCTATTTACACATAACCACTAGAACTCAACAATTAGCCTCAATACCTCCTAAATAGCATGAAAAGTGGAGGGTAGGAACAGAAAAACAGAAAGCATCTCTAAACAGGCAAAATGTTAGTCTACTAACTCAACTTTGTGATATTGTGATCAAGTAAACGGAGGATTTTTATTTTGAAGTTTTTTGCGCAATTTGGACCCGTTAATGTCGCTTAATGTCGCTTATTTCACGGAGCTATGAGAAAGACAGGTTGTGAACAAGCTCGGAGTTTCACTTGTCTGTTCATGACAAATAGAAACCGAAAGCATCGACTCAATGCCTCCCTCTCTCCATTCCTCCGCAGCTGTGAGAGGAGCGCCACCAAATGGCCTATAATAACCCGTCATTGGTGACCGTGTTGCGACTCAGTTACGGTAATAACCTAATTTAGGGGTGCTATTGCGGTGCTAGTCGACAGCATCACTTTATTTGTATTTATTTTATTTAACCTTTATTTACCTAGGCAAGTCAGTTAAGAACAAATTCTTTACAATGACGGCCTAATGAGGATATGGGGCTGTTATTAAAAAAATAAAAAAAATAAAAAATATATAATTTTTTAAATTATTATTATTATTATTTTTTATAACAGTACCCTGCCAATGTGGGTAAATGAAATAAAAGATGCAATCAGTGCATGCTCAAAAAACGTAAATAGGGACATAAATCACATCTAATGAAATACATAATAAGTTATAGGACTCACTCTGTGTGCAATAATAGTGTTGTCATCTCTGTACCCCACACTTATATATATATATAATAATCATATATATATATATGACAAAACACACATCAAGACAAGAGACAACACAACACTACATACAGAGAGACCTAAGACAACAACATAGCAAGGCAGCAACACAATTACATGGAAATTAACTACTTTTCTACTTTCCAGGTGTAATTTGAAATGTGAGGCTGTGTTGTTTTACTGTGCATGCATGGCACTTTTTAGGGATAGCCAGGCCCTACACGCCAACTGATTATCAGTACGCTTCCTGCCCCAGTACTCGGCCATCACCTCCCCTCTGCGTCGGCTCTTGAAGAAGGAGGTGTACTGGGCCTGGACAACCAACGATGCACAGGTTGTCCATTCTCTCAAAGAACTGCTGACCACTTCATCTGTCTCCACCTGGGACAGAGGATACACGTGACTCCTGGGAAGTGCTGCGTCTACCAGGAGATGTATCGCACAATCCCCCCGTCAATGAGGTAGTAATTTAGTCGCCCTCTTCTTACAGAAGGCGAGAGCCAAATCGGCATACTCTGAGGGGATGTGCACGGTGGAGACCTGGTGTGGACTTTTCACCGTAGACGCACCGATGGAAACCCCTCCACACCTCCCTGAGCACTCTCGTGACCACCCCTTGAGAGCCCTCTGTTGCCACGAAATAGTGGGGTCATGACAGGTCAACCAGGGTAGGCCCAGCACCACGGGAAACACAGGAGAATCAATAAGGAAGAGACTGATTCTCTCCTCATGACCCTCTTGCGTAACCATGTCAAGTGGAGCCCTGACCCTAATGGCCGACTATCTAGGGAGTGCACAGGGAAAGGCATATCCACAGGAACAAGGATCCCTAAACTATGAGCAAATGAACGATCAATAAAATTCCCAGCCGCGCCTGAATCTACTAGTGCCTTATGCTGGGAATGCGGGGGAAACTCAGGAAATGAAACAAACACATACATGTGAGCAACAGGGGGCTATGGGTGAGCCTGGTGCCGACTCACCTGGGGTGACACGACAGTGCCCTGCCTGCTGCCTCGACTCCCTGAGGGACCCCTCCAGCACCAACCAGCAGTGCGCCCTCTGCGGCCACAGATGGTGCAGGGAATGGCCCCTCCTCCGGTCGCCCTAAGTGCCGGGTGATGGAACTGACAGGTCCCAATCCGAACGTCCGCGGTCGGTCAGCATGTTTTCCAGCCGCAGGGACAGTTCCGCCGTCCCATCCTACTCCCTCGGGAGCGCAAGTCAAATCCCACTGGGACCAGGGGAAAGAGGGGAGAGAGAGTTGGGCCAGTAACCGAAAGGTTGCTGTTTCGAATCCCCGAGCTGACAATGTCGTTCTGCCCCTGAGCAAGGCAGTTAGCCCACTGTTCCCCAGCGCCAGAGATGTGGATGTCAATTAAGGCAGCCCCCCACATCTCTCTGATTCAGAGGGGTTGAATTAATTGAGGAAGACACATTTCAGTTGATGGCATTCAGTTGTACAACTGACTAGGTATCCCCCTTTCCCCTTTCAGTTGATGCCAAGGGAGTGTGTGAAACCAGCAGTGAACCACTCAAGGTGGCATCAATGGCAGAGTGAGGACATGCAGGAGGTGGCACCTTCCTCATTCGACTGGCATGCCAGCGAGAGCCGTCAACCAGTTGAAATGTTGCTGGGCCCAGCTGATGGTTTTACCCCTTTTTCTCCCCAATTTCGTGGTATACAATTGGTAGTTACAGTGTTGTCTCATTGCTGCAACTCCCGTATGGACTCGGGAGAGGCAAAGGTCGAGAGCGGTGCGTCCTCCGAAACATGACCCTGCCTAGCCGCACTGCTTCCTGACACAAGGTTTGCTTAACCCGGAAGCCAGCCACACCAATGTGTCGGAGAAAACACTGTACTCCGGGCGACCGTGTCAGCGTGCATTGTGCCCGGCCCTCCACAGGAGTCTCCAGAGCAGACAAGGACAACCCGGCTAGCCAAACCCTGCCCTAACCCAGACGACGCTGGGCCAATTGTGCGCCATGGGTCGTCTGGTCGTGGCTGGCTGCGACACAGCCTCGGATCGAACCAGGATCTGTAGTGACGCAGGTAGCACTGCGATGCAGTGGCTTAGACCTCTGTGCCACTCTGGAGGTCCAGCTGGAAGCCGTGCTCTCTTTCTTTGGTTGTAGCGCTCCTGACTTTTACTCTGTTAGCTTTGCACTGCTGCTTTGACTGTCGAGGCTGTCGGGTTGCCAATAGAGACGGAGTGTGTAGGGGCAGTTCTCGTTCACGTCCTCCCATCAGCTTGGCAGGAGAGACTCTGGTGGTGGAGTGGTGAGCAGCTCTGTAGTGCTGCAGAGTTTGCGACAAGGACGCAGTGAAGGAGCAACCCTGAGCTAGGTGATCTCTCAGTACATTTTCCAGGGTTTGATTGAACCAGAGCTGCGTGGTATTTTTGATACATGTTTAATGACGATGAAAAAAACTAACAATACAAAAACAACAAATGGAACGTGAAAACCTATACAGCCTATCTGGTGACAACAAACACAGAGACAGGAACAATCACCCACAAAACACTCAAAGAATATGGCTGCCTAAATATGGTTCCCAATCAGAGACAATGATAAACACCTGCCTCTGATTGAGAACCACTCCAGACAGCCATAGACTATGCTAGATACCCCCACTAAACCACAAACCCAATAACTAACAAAACCCCAAGACAAAACACACCACAATAAACCCATGTCACACCCTGGCCTGACCAAATAAATGCAGACAAACACAATATAGTTCGACCAGGGCGTGACAGAACCCCCCCCCCCTAAGGTGCGGACTCCCGGACGCACATCAAAACAATAGGGGAGGGTCCGGGTGGGCGTCTGTCCATGGTGGCGGCTCCGGCGGCTTCTTGCAGACTGGCAGCTCTGGCGGCTTCTTGCAGACTGGCATCTCTGGCAGCTCCTTGCAGACTGGCAGCTCCTTGCAGACTGGCAGCTCCTTGCAGACTGACAGCTCCTTGCAGACTGGCAGCTCCTTGCAGACTGGCAGCTCCTTGCAGACTGGCAGCTCTAGCTGCTCCATGCAGACTGACAGCTCTGGCTGCTCCATGCAGACTGGCAGCTCTGGCTGCTCCATGCAGACTGACAGCTCTGGCTGCTCCATGCAGGCTGGCAGCTCTGGCTGCGCTGAACAGGCAGGAGACTCCAGCAGCGCTGTAGAGGAGGAAGGCTCTGGCAGCGCTGAACAGGCGGGAGACTCCGGCAGCGCTGTAGAGGAGGAAGGCTCTGGCTACGCTGAACAGGCGGGAGACTCCGGCAGCGCAGGAGAGGAGGAAGGCTCGGGCAGCGCTGGAGAGGCGAGGCGCACTGTAGGCCTGATGCGTGGTGCTGGCACTGGTGGTACTGGGCCGAGGACACGCACAGGAAGCCTGGTGCGGGGAGCTGCCACCGGAGGGCTGGTGCGTGGAGGTGGTACTGGGTAGACCGGACCGTGCAGGCGCACTGGAGCTCTTGAGCACCGAGCCTGCCCAACCTTACCTGGTTGAATACTCCCGGTCGCTCTACCAGTGCGGCGAGGTGGAATAGCCCGCACTGGGCTATGTCGGCGAACCGGGGACACCGTGCGCAAGGCTGGTGCCATGTAAGCCGGCCCAAGGAGACGCACTGGGGACCAGATGCGTAGAGCCGGCTTCATGGCATTTGGCTCGACGCTCAATCTAGCCCGGCCGATACGCGGAGCTGGAATATACCGCCCCGGGCTTTGCACCCGCACTGGATAAACAGTGCGCACCACAGCATAACACGGTGCCTGCCCGGTCTCTCTAGCCCCCCGGTCACCACAGGAAGTTGGCGTAGGTCTCCTACCTAGCGTCGCCATACTCCCTGTGAGCCTCCCCCCAAGAAATTTTTGGGGCTGACTCTCGGGCTTCCATCCGCGTCGCCGTGCTGCCTCTTCATACCAGCGCCTCTCCGCTTTCACCGCCTCCAGTTCTTCCTTGGGACGGTGATATTCTCCAGGCTGAACCCAGGGTCCTTTACCGTCCAGTTCGTCCTCCCATGTCCATTCCTTCTCCTGCTGCACCTTGGGGTGGCTACACTCCCCTGGTTTAGCCCAGGGTCCTCTCCCGTCGAGGATTTCCTCCCATGTCCAAGAGTCCTGTGTCTTTGGCCGCTGTTGCTGCTGTCCGTTACCACGCCGCTTGGTCCTGTTGTGGTGGGTGATTCTGTTACGGTTTTCTTCCGTCGAAGGAGAAGCGGACCAAAATGCAGCGTGGTGGTTATTCATGTTCTTTAATTAAGAGGAAATCGACATGAAATAACTAACAAACAATAAATGAACGAACGGAACGTGAAAACCTATACAGCCTATCTGGTGACAACAAACACAGAGACAGGAACAATCACCCACAAAACACTCAAAGAATATGGCTGCCTAAATATGGTTCCTAATCAGAGACAACGATAAACACCTGCCTCTGATTGAGAACCACTCCAGACAGCCATAGACTATGCTAGATACCCCCACTAAACCACAAACCCAATAACTAACAAAACCCCAAGACAAAACACACCACAATAAACCCATGTCACACCCTGGCCTGACCAAATAAATACAGACAAACACAATATATTTCGACCAGGGCGTGACAGTAAGAGTGTTCACTGCAGTTGTCCAGTTAGATATGTTCCCACGGACCGGAGGGCCAGGCCAGTATCTACACTGGTGGTGGCGGAGTTGGGCCTGTCTTTCCACCTACAACATATGTTTCCGAATCCCTGGGGCAGGGATACATTCGGCCCTCCACTTCACCTGCCTCCTTGAGTTTCTTTTTTGTGATGAAGAAGGATGGGGGTCTGCACCCGTGTATTGACTATCGAGAGATAAATCAGATCACTGTGAGGTATAGCTACCCGCTGCCTCCCATCGCCAGTGTGATCGAGTCAATGCACGGGGCGCGCTTCTTCACATAGTTGGATCTCAGGAGCACTTACAACCTGGTGCGTATCCGGGAGGGGGACGAGTGGAAGACGGCATTTAGTACCACCTCAGGGCACTAAGAGTACCTCGTCATGCCGTACAGGTTGATGAATGCTCCATCAGTCTTCCAGGCCTTTGTTGACGAGATTTTCCGGGACCTGCACGAGCAGGGTGTAGTGGTGTATATTGATGACATTCTGATATACTTCGCTAAACGCGCCGAGCATGTGTCCCTGGTGTGCAAGGTGCTTGGTCGACTGTTGGAGCATGACCTGTATGTCAAGGCTGAGAAATGTCTGTTCTTCCATCAGTCCATCTCCTTAGGGTACCGCATTTCCACTTCAGGGGTGGAGATGGAGAGTGACCGCATTTCAGCCGTGCATAATTGGCCAACTCCCACCATGGTAAAGGAAGTGCAGCGGTTTCTGGGGTTTGCCAACTACTACTGACTCTTTATCCGGGAGTTTGGTCAGGTACCAGCTCCCATTACCTCACTGCTGAAGGGAGAGATGGCCCAAAACCCACTCCTCCACTAACCTCCTTTCCAGTACGTACTGGGGCATCAGCCGGTTCTGGCACCCTGGCATCAGAGCCAGATCGAAGCTCCTGCGGTGGACGAATGGTTCAAAAGGAGGAGGAGGAGACCTGGGACGCCGTCCATGTGCACCTACAACGGGCCGTGAGGCGGCAAAAAGAGGGTGCTGACCGCCACCGCTGCGAGGCCCTGGTGTTCGCACCGGGGGACCGGGTCTGGCTCTCGACCCGAATCCTGCCCTTCCGCCTGCCCTGCCGGAAGCTGGGTCCGCGGTTTGTGGGGCCATTTAAAGTCCTGAGGAGACTGAACAAGGTATGTTACAGGTTACAGCTTCCCCCAGATTATCGTATTAACCCCTCGTTCCATGTGTCTCTCCACAGGCCGGTGGTGGCTGGCCCACTCCAGGAAGCTGAGGTGCGGGAGGTTCTTCCACCCCTTCTGGACATCGAGGGGGCCCCGGCGTATGCTGTTCGAGCTACCCTGGAATCGAGGCATCGGGTGAGGGGCCTTCAGTACCTCGTGGAGTGGGAGGGGTACGTCCGGAGGAGAGATGCTGGGTGCGGGTGGAGGACGTCCTGGACCCTTCGTTGCTGCGGCATTTCCACCGTCTCCATCCGTGCTATCTGCAGGGTTAGCTCCAAGTAAATATTGCAATTCTTCAGCCATTCCTGGACCAAAAACAATCTACATGGATAGTACCAAAACAAATGATCTAATGATTCTGCATCTTCGCAGCAAAATCTGCAGAGCTGGGAAGGTAGTAACTGCCATATAAATAACATTCTGTTGGTTGCAAGAATTATGTATAATAATTTAAAATTAAAAATTCTAAGTTTTGAATCTGGCGTCGTTTTGCATATCAGTTCATAAACCATGTAAACCACGTCAAAAATCTCTTCCCAACTATTTTGCAATCTATATGGCACGGGTGTCAATGTTTATGGTCCTTAAATGAAACTGGTAAACCTTTTTATTTATCACAATTTTCTTTAACCAATTTTGGTCTTTAATGCAGGGCCGACAGACTAGTTCCTTACTTTTCCCCCTTCCACTTTCCTCTTTCATCTTTGCTGTAATGCTGCAATTAGTTGGTTGTAATTTTGGGTAGAGCAGATATTTCCATGTGTTTTTGTTAGATGCAGGTATGACAACTCCACCAGTGGTATTTATGATATAATTTTTACGAAGATTATACCTTTTTTTTATTATGTTTTTTAAAATCAATTATTATATTTGAGTTGAACCATAATATTTGTTGTATTATTTGTGCTGTCTTTTCTGGTGGATTAAATTGAAATTACAACCAACTTTCTATGGCTTGTTTTAAAAATAGCGATATTTGGGAGATGATATCCTGTTCAAATAACTGAAAGTGAGAGGTTATAATCTGAATAAAGGGGAAAAGGCCTTTCTTGAACATAGGGTGAGAACCAGTTCGGATTTCAGTGTTTATTAAGTGTTTATTTATTAAACATTTATTAAACATAACAAGCTCGCCTTGACTGACAGCTCTTTGAAACCTGTGGTCATTGCCAGGTAAAAAGGTAAACAGTCCACAGGCCATATGTCATTGATGACAAGGTAAACAATGGACCACATTTTCTCTGCAAAAGGCTCTCATGGTCAACAGAGACGATCATGTGTTGGATATCAGACAAACAGCAGCAATGCACAATTGCATTTCTATTGTTTTGTAACTACACTGAACAAAAATATAAATGCAACATGCAAAGTGTTGAAAAAAGCTGAAATAAAATATCCTAGAAATGTTCCATAAGCACAAAAAGCTTATTTCCCTCAAACTTTGTGAAGAAATGTGTTTACATCCCTGTTGGTGAGCATTTCTCCTTTGCCAAGATAGTCCATCCACCTGACAGGTGTGGCATTTCAAGAAGCTGATTAAACAGCACATTCATTACACAGGTGCACCTTGTGTTGGGGACACTAAAAGGCCACTCTAAAATGTGCAGTTTTGTCACATAACACAATGCCACATACTGTATGTCTCAAGTTTTGAGGGAGCGTACAATTGGCATGCTGACTCCATGAATTTTGAATTTTAGAGAATTTGGCAGTACGTCCAACCGGCCTCACAACCGCAGACCAAGTGTATGGTGTCGTGTGGGCGATTTGCTGATGTCAACGTTGTGAACAGAGTGCCCCATGGTGGGGTTATGGTATGGGCAGGCTTATGCTACGGACAACGGACACAATTGCATTTTATCATCGGCAATTTGAATGCACAGAGATACCATGACGAGATCCTGAGGCCCATTGTCGTGCCATTATTCCGCTGCCATCACCTCATGTTTCAGCATGATATTGCATGGCCCCATTTCAAAAGAATCTGTACACAATTCCTGGAAGCTGTCCCAGTTCTTCCATGGCCTGCATACTCACCAGACATGTCAACCATTGAGCATGTTTGGGATGCTCTGGATTGATGTGTTCGATAGCGTGTTGCAGTTCCTGCCAATATTCAGCAACTTCGCACAGCCATTGAAGAGGAGTGGGACAACATTCTACAGACCACAATCAACAGTCTGATCAACTCTATGTGAAGGCGATGTGTTGTGCTGCATGAGACAAATGGTCACACCAGATACTGACTGGTTTTCTGATCCACGCCCCTACTTTTTTTTTAAGGTATCTGTGACCAACAGATGCATATCTGAATTCCCAGTCATGTGAAATCCATAGATTAGGGCATAATGAATTGATTTCAATTGACTGATTTCCTCATATGAGCTGTAACTCAGTAAAATCGTAGAAATTGTTGCATGTTGCATTTATATTTTTGTTCAGTATACATGAAAACAGCATACAATAAGTGCACTGGACAATGTATTGGTGCCTCTGCATTAGCATTATAAATGACAATATGTTCAGAATTGTATGTATTGATCAGACATGTTTATTTGATCATTTACAGCATAACCAAAATATTGATCAACGTGAACACTCGTGAGAAATAAAGGTGATAAATAATGGTGAGACATCATTTTACATTAAAAAAAAGATCAGCACCATAAGCCTAATATAGGCACCCAGCCACCCTACAGTATGCAGGACCCATTTGGCCTCCTCCTTGTCAGGCCTCTCACACTGGGCAGACAGGGGTCCTGGGATGGACAGCTCACACAGCTTCCCCACATACAACCACTGGATCAAGGGTGACCTCGTTGAAGAGGAGATCCAGCAGCCTTTCTACGCAGCCTGTCGTGTTTTTGAAAAGGGAAATGTTTAAGTGGGTAGTGAATTGAATTTCCTTTTATTCACTTAGGATGCTATCAATTCATTGATGTAGCGAATCTACTCATTCTACAATGTGTTCTCTGATATTTTTGTAGCACTCAATTTGAAATATACAGTATTTGGTTGTGCTCTTTTTTTGGTTCAACTTTTCTATGTCTTTATTTGGATACGTTTTTGTGCCTTAAATGCTCAGTCTGTCTTGACAGGCGTCACGTCATAACCCCCCCTTCTTTGCCTTTAGGAAAGCAGATTTTTTCTATCACAGCATTCCTGCTGTGGTGGTTGCCTGGGAAGCTGTGCAGACAGAATAGATGTCTGCAGACAGAGTAGATGTCTATCATTACTGCTTGATGATAAAAACAAAATGAGAATGGAAAGTGATTAGCTCCAATGACACAAGCGATATCAACTGTAAGACGACAACCCACACACTGGAATGGCAAAATCTGATTTTCAGGGTAAATTACAAATACTATACACACACCGCAACACCTTTTGTGGACAACGTTTCTTTATGCTGGCAGTACTCAGACTCAGTGTAGGGGGCTTAGGGATGGAATTCTGGGATATCATCCAATTTGATGAAAAACATGATTTTCACTGTTCGAGACCTTTTTAAGTGTGTACACACGTGTAGACCTGCGTGTTTGTGTTTGTGTGTGTGTGTGTGTGTGTGTGTGTGTGTGTGTGTGTGTGTGTGTGTGTGTGTGTGTGTGTGTGTGTGTGTGTGTGTGTGTGTGTGTGTGTGTGTGTGTGTGTGTGTGTGCGTGCGTGTGTGTGCGTGCATTGGTGTGTGTGTGAGAGCGAGCTGTTCAGTATTCTATTGATGTATGACACTATGACAGTATTGATGTCCATGCCCCCATTTGCCTGTCTAGTAAACGTGGTTATGTTAGTAGGGGGATTGACCCCAGACAGAGCAGTGCACATGCTTGTGAACTGACAGTCTGTCTCAGAATATCTCCCAACAGAAATAGAGAGGGAGGCTGCGTCCCAAATGGAAACCTATTCCCTTTAAAGTTCACTACTTCTGACCGGAGCCCTCTGTGTCCTGGTCAACAGTAGTGGACTAAATAGTGAATAGGGTGCCATTTGGGATGCAGCTGAGTGTGTCCTGTGTCAGCCCAGGGTAATACTGATTATGCTATTAGTTTTCTTATTTATATTCTTCAGACGTTTACATTTGATATTTTTTACATTTGACATTTTAGACAGACGCCATAGGTGAAGTAATGTGTGGCTGGCTGGTTCATTTCCTACTGCAGCCTCAGTAATCAACTGTTGGCTGAAGTCAGTGATCAGGATACTGGCTAGAGCTCTACTCTACCCTCACAGTCACAGAGAAAGGGTAGCCCTCTACTCTACTCTACCCTCACAGTCACATAGAAAGGATAGGGCACTACTCTACCCTCACAGAGAAAGGGTATGGCTCTACTCTACTCTACCCTCACAGTCACAAAGAAAGGGTAGCCCTCTACTCTACCCTCACAGTCACAGAGAAAGGATAGGGCTCTACTCTACTCTACCCTCACAGTCACAGAGAAAGGATAGGGCTCTACTCTACCCTCACAGTCACAGAGAAAGGGTAAGTCTCTACTCTAACCTCACAGTCACAGAGAAAGGGTGTCATGTTTGTTGTAATGATCGGATCAAGGCGCAGCGTGGTATGCGTATATTCTCTTTTAATGAATGAAAAACAACAAAACCAACAAACGAACCGTGAAGCTATACAACTTAGTGCAGACAGGCAACTAAACATAGTCAAGATCCCACGAAACACAAAAGGGAAATGGCTGCCTAAATATGATCCCCAATCAGAGACAACGATAAACAGCTGTCTCTGATTGACATACAAAAACCCCTAGACATACAAAACCCTAGACATACAAAAACTAGAGTACCCACCCTAGTCACACCCGGACCTAACCAAAATATATAGAAAAACAGAGATATCTAAGGTCAGTGTGTGACAAAGTGTAGGGCTCTACTCTGCTCTACCCTCACAGTCACAGAGAAAGTGTAGGCCTCTACTCTGCTCTACCCTCACAGTCACAGAGAAAGGGTAGGCCTCTACTCTGCTCTACCCTCACAGTCACAGAGAAAGGGTAGGCCTCTACTCTGCTCTACCCTCACAGTCACAGAGAAAGGGTAGGCCTCTACTCTGCTCTACCCTCACAGTCACAGAGAAAAGCCTCTACTCTGCTCTACCCTCACAGTCACAGAGAAAGGGTAGGCCTCTACTCTGCTCTACCCTCACAGTCACAGAGAAAGGGTAGGGCTCTACTCTACTCTACCCTCACAGTCACAGAGAAACGGTAGGGCTCTACTCTGCTCATATTTTCATACCTTCATACCGTTCCTGTACCAAACTGAGGTGTACAGTATTAGCGGCAGTGCACACATGGGGCGCTATTTCTTTCAACAACAAAAAAATAAAAAAAACAACTTGACACACAAAACAAATGAAGGCAGCAGGGATCTTTATCCAGGAGGGGATTGATTGTCTCTTCAAGAATGAGTGATCATCATTTCTGGTGAATTCATGTCCTCTACCTGCTTTCCAATTCAATGTGCCTGTTTCATAGACAGCAGTATTCCTGTCTTACAGCCACCTCTGATCTCCCTCTCATCTTCACTAGTAAAACATGACCCTTAATAAAGGTTCAAGGACAGGATGGGATGGACCTCTCTATATTACACCCAGGACTTTGCACACAGGAGCTCTTGTATGATTCTACCATAATTGACATAACCTCAAAAGCACAGAGTTCAACCTTGATGAATCTAATTTTACTTGTACTTCCATTTATGATTTCGCCTATATGTAGCTGTGACGTATATCGTTTCGCCCTTCATTGCTGATAGACAATGGCATAAGCATAATAGGCATAATGCTTCAGTATTTTGGAAAGTTTTCAACAAGACATCATTAGTCCAGTCATATCATTTGAATTGTAGTCATTTCAAATCAGCTCCAGCCAATCACGTAGTTGAGGTTGTTGTACTGACCATAGTATCTCTCACTGGGATGGATAGACTCGTGTTGCATTCCAAACCAATGATGAACCAAAAACATTGTACACTACTGGCCATTAGTTACATCATCATAGCAGTGACAACGCAGTGCTGCTCTCTATTGTCCGTTTGAAAGCTTGCTTCATTTAAATGTCTCTCCACTTTGAAACCTTGTGTGTAATGTCGTACATGATGTTTGTGTTGCTTGCTTTTGTTTGGGCGTTGTGTTATACAATAACCAAACCTTTGGTGGACCTCCAAAGAACCCTCTCAAAAAAGGTTTCCAAGGCAACCCCAGAACCCGCACCAATTAGAACTCACAAAGGCTCTCCCCAACACTAAACTGCCCGGAGATTAGAGAGGAAAGAAGATCAACTGAAAGAACACAGCATTAAACAAACAGACAAGTGGACTGACTGTGTGGGTGTGAGACGTGTGTTTGGGGAGAAGATTTGATTTGAGCATGTCCCGTAGGCTTTTCTCCACTCACTGTGTAACACACCCACGCACACACACACACACACACACACACACACACACACACACACACACACACACACACACACACACACACACACACACACACACACACACACACACACACACACACACACACACACACACACACACACACACACACACACACACACACACACACACACACACACACACACACACACACACCTTTTCAGGGTTCATGCTCTGTTATTGCCAGAGAGCTCTTAGAACGCCACAGGGAAAATCAATAGCAAATAGTTTAGAGTGGCTGATATGTGTGAACGCTGCTTAGAGTATTGATGGGACACTGCTGTGGCTGGTCTGCTCTTTGGGCATACATGTACTAAGGCAGGCAGGAGGCAGCTTTGTTGAAATAGCTGATTTTCATTCCCCCCCCCCCCCTTTGTGTGTGCGCCAAACGTGCCTGGGTGCACGTGTGCACATGTACCTGCGTATATATTTGTTGCTGGATGTGTGTGTCTGTGTATGTGCTTGCGTGTGTATGTGGAAGGGTGTGGATATAACAGTGTGTGTCTTTTGTTGTTGTTGGTGTCGCTGACAACAATGCTGACATCAATGCTGGAGGTGTGTGAGTGTCTGCACTGACCTGTGACTAAGGTGAAGGTACTGAAGACCTCAAACAGTGTCATACTATTGACTTTAACCCGTCCTTTCTCCTCTCCTCTAGGTCATCACCCAACCAGGGAAGAGCTTAGGCGTATCCCTCACCATGGCAACAACATCTTCCCACGCATCCTGCATTCTGACACACGCTCCTCTTGTGTGTGTGTGTCTCTCTTCCTCTCTATCTCTCTCTCTCTCTCTCTCTCTCTCTCTCTCTCTCTCTCTCGCTCTCTCTCATCTTCTCCATTACCCAAATCCACTTTGTTACCCCACCCTCCTCCTATTTGCTCTCTCTCTCTCTCTCTCGCTCTCTCTCATCTTCTCCATTACCCAAATCCACTTTGTTACCCCACCCTCCTCCTATTTGCTCTCTCTCTCTCTCTCTCTCTTTCTCTCTCTCTCTCTCTCTCCCTCTCTCTCTCTCTCTCTCTCTCTCTCACACACACTCTATCTCACACACTCTCTCTCGCACTCTCTCTCTCTCTCTCTCTCACTCACACACTCGGTCAATCTCCCCTGTCCTCTCATGCTCTGCCATTCCACTCGCTAATGTTGGACCAGCCACTCGCTAAGACATGTTCTCTACAGCATGCAAGGGATCCGTGGGCGAGTCAAGGTAGGCTTGAACCTTGAGGAGGACAGTACTATAGAGGTCATGTCACATACGCTCTATTCCTGTTTTGTTTTCTCTGACTGCTATGACAAGAAGACAGTGGGAGGTGGCATGAGTGAGTGTGAGAAACCGTGTTAAACTGTTGCTGTGTGTTTGTAAGTGTGAGAGCACTGCCAGCTGCAGCCTGGCTGCTGTGTGAGAGAGAGAGAGCAGGTAGAATGTGGGTCTGCTTAGCTGCCAGTCATATCTCAGGCGCTGCCCGTGCAGAAGTATTTACTTCTGTGTGGGTGTGTGTGTGTGTGTTTTGTGAGTGTGTGGGTAAAGGCATTTTGCAGATGTTACATTATGCAGATGTGTGTGTGTGTTCATCAGTGTGTATGATTATTCCCTCTGTGTCAATGGAAGCTTCTGAGGGAGTGTGTTCACCAAGACACACGCACAAGCTTCTGAAAGCCAGCCCTTGTGAATGAAGTGGCTGATTGACGGTTCAATTTACACAGCTTCATCTCTGGAAATGGAAATGAACAACACGAGCCACATTCTGGTACATCAAGTGCAAGATGGAACAGATTGAGCTACCCCTGTCTAATATATACACCCAGTCGTGCAGCTAAAGAGAGGATGTGTGTGATAGATGCACATCTCCCATTGTCATGTTCTGCAACGTCTTGGTTTATTTCTCGCCGTCCTCTTGGTGACAGCTGGAAATAGAACTATAATGGGATCTTCTCAGGTGTACTGCTGCCTCTCAGATCTCTGCCAGCCGGCCTCCAGCTACGGGAGGTGATATGTAGATCAGTGGAGGCTGGTGGCAGGAGCTATAGGAGGATGGGCTCATTGTAATGGCTGGATTGGAATTAATGGATAGGAGTCAAACATGTGGTTTCCATATGTTTGATGTGTTTGATACTGTTCCATCTATTCCATTTCAGCCTTTAGAAAATAGCCCGTCCTCCTATAGCTCCTCCCACCAGCCTTCACTGACGTAGATAAGGACTACGCTCCACAGATTCATTTAGATGTTTGGTAAAGTGTCGGCTGTTTCTGAGCAGTCATCATGTTTCTATAAATGACAGCAGATGAATCTTTGAAACATGATGTTGGCCTTTACAGCCAAGCCTGGTCTCAGATCTGTCTGTGCTGCCTTGCCAACTCCTATGGTCTTTGAGTTGACAAGGTAGCACAAACAGATTTGGGACAAGGCTATATATAAAGCCATTATCCTTCTTTAATATATACAGTGCCTTGCAAAAGTATTCATCCCCCTTGGCGTTTTTCCTATTTTGTTGCATTACAACCTGTATTTTTAAATATATTTTTTTATTTGGATTTCATGTAATGGACATACACAAAATAGTCCAAATTGGTGAAGTGAAATTGAAGAAATAGCTTGTTTCAAAAGATTATTTAAAAAAAACAATTACGGAAAAGTGGTGCATGCATACAATTGAAGACGGAGGTTTACATACACCTTAGCCAAATACATTTAAACTCTGTTTTTCACAATTCCTGACATTAATCCTATTAAATTCCCTGTCTTTGGTCAGTTACTATCACCACTTTATTTTAAGAAAGTGAAATGTCAGAATAATAGCAGAGATAATTATTTATTTCAGCTTTTATTTCTTTCATCACATTCCCAGTGGGTCAGAAGTTTACATACACTCAATTAGTATTTGGTAGCATTGCCTTTAAAATGTTTAACTTGGGTCAAACGTTTCGGGTAGCCTTCCACAAACTAATTTTGGCCCATTCCTCCTGACAGAGCTGGTGTAACCGAGTCAGGTTTGTAGGCCTCCTTGCTAGCACACGCTTTTACAGTTCTGCCCAAACATTTTCTATAGGATTGAGGTCAGGGCTTTGTGATTGCCACTCCAATACCTTGACTTTGCAGACCTTAAGCCATTTTGCCATAACTTTGGAAGTATGCTTGGGGTCATTGTCCATTTGGAAGACCCATTTGCGACCAAGCTTTAACTTCCTGACTGATGTCTTGAGATGCTGCTTCAATATATCCACATAATTTTCCTACGTCTTGATGCCATCTATTTTGTGAAGTGCACCAGTCCCTCCTGCAGCAAAGCAACCCCACAACATGATGCTGCCACCCGCGTGCTTCACGGGTGGAATGGTATTCTTCGGCTTGCAAACCTCCCCCTTTTTCCTCCAAACATAACGATGGTCATTATGGCCAAACAGTTCTATTTTTGTTTCATCAGACCAGAGGACATTCCTCCAAAAAGTCTGATCTTTGTCCCCATGTGCAGTAAGCAAGGGGCACCACCAAGCAAGCGGCACCATGAAGACGAGTTGTGTAACGTAATTCGTCCTCCTCTGACGAGGAGTAGACAAGATCGGACCAATGCGCAGCGTGGTATGTGTCCATGTTAATATTTAATAAATCAACTGAACACTGAATAACAAAACAACAAAGTGAAAGAATGAAACGACAACGAAACAGTCCTGTCTGGTGAAGACACAAAAAAAAACAATCACCCACAACTAAAATGGGAAAAACAGGCTACCTAAGTATGATTCTCAATCAGAGACAACGATCGACAGCTGCCTCTGATTGAGAACCATACCAGGCCGAACACAGAAATACAACAAAGATAAAAGAACATAGACTACCCACCCCAACTCACACCCTGACAAAACTAACACAAAGACAAAATAAAGGAACTAAGGTCAGAACGTGACAAGTTGTGGAGAAGTATAGATCAAGGTTCGGGCTATAAAAAAAAATCTGAAACTTTGAACACCCGACAGAGCACTATTAATCCCTTATTTAAAAAATGGAAAGAATACGGCACCACAACAAACCTGCCAGGAGAGAACCGCCCACCAAAACTAATGGACCAGGCAAGGTGGGTATTAATCAGAGGCAACAAATAGACCACAGATAACCCTGTAGGAGATGCAAAACTCCACAGCGGACATTGGAGTCTCTGTCCATAGGACCACTTTAAGCCATACACTCCACAGAGCTGGGCTTTATTTATTTTTTAATTTTTTTATTTTACCTTTATTTAACTAGACAAGTCAGTTAAGAACAAATTCTTATTTTCAATGACGGCCTAGGTACAGCGGGTTAACTGCCTGTTCAGGGGCAGAACGACAGATTTGTACCTTGTCAGCTTGGGGATTTGAACTTGCAACCTTCTGGTTACTAGTCCAACGATCTAACCACTAGGCTACCCTATGGA
Source organism: Oncorhynchus masou masou (assembly GCF_036934945.1). Lineage (NCBI taxonomy): Eukaryota > Metazoa > Chordata > Actinopteri > Salmoniformes > Salmonidae > Oncorhynchus > Oncorhynchus masou. Next base: position 57,289,812 of record NC_088224.1, read on the forward strand.
AGAGTGGCCAGAAAAAAAACATTGCTTAAAGAAAAAAAATCAGCAAACACGTTTAGTGTTCGCCAAGAGGCATCTGGGAGACTTCCCAAACATATGGAAGAAGGTACTCTGGTCAGATGAGACTAAAATTGAGCTTTTTGGCCATCAAGGAAAACGCAAATGCAAACCCAACACGTAAACCCAACACCTTTCATCACCCCAAGAACACCATCCCCACAATGAAGCATGGTGGTGGCAGCATCATGCTGTGGGGATGTTTTTCATCGGTAGGGACTGGGATACTGGTCAGAATTGAAGGAAAGATGGATGACGCTAAATACAGGGAAATTCTTGAGGGAAACCTGTTTCAGTCTTCCAGAGATTTGAAACTGGGACGGAGGTTCACCTTCCAGCAGGAAAATGACCCTAAGCATACTGCTAAAGCAACACTCGAGTGGTTAAAGGGGAAACATTTAATGTCTTGGAATGGCCCAGACCTCAATCCAATTGAGAATTTGTGATATGAGTAAAAGATTGCTGTACACCAACGGAATCCATCCAACTTGAAGTAGTTGGAGCAGGTTTGTCTTGGAGAATGGGCAAAAATCCCAGTGGCTAGATGTGCCAAGCTTATAGAGACATACACTAAGAGACTTGCAGCTGTAATTGCTGCAAAAGGTGGCTCTACAAACCATTTACTTTTTTTGGGGGGGGGGGGTGAATACTTATGCACAATCAAGTTTGCAGTTTTGTTGTCTTATTTGTATTTTTTTCACAATAAAAAATATTTGCATCTTCAAAGTGGTAGGCATGTTGTGTAAATGAAATGACACAAACCCTCCAAAAATCTATTTTAATTCCAGGTTGTAAGGCAACAAAATGGGTGGGGGGGTTGAATACTTTCGCAAGCCACTGTATCTGGGTGTCTGTTGGTGCACTCGTTTGGAGTGCACTCGTTCTCTTCTTCTTATAAACTTCTCTTATTTTCATTAATTCCATCTGTCATCGTCATCTCTCTCCCTCTCTCTCTCTCTCTCTTTCTTTCTCTCTCTCTCTCTCTCTCTCTCTCTCTCTCTCTCTCTCTCTCTCTCTCTCTCTCTCTGTCTCTCTTCCTCTCTAACCTCTCTAACTTCTCTTCATCCGCCAGCTCCATTTTCTACCTCACGCCGTCCTTGTCATTCACTCTAATTGATTGGCCTCCATTCAATCTCATGATCTCTCATTTCCTTTTTCCCTCATTGAATTCTCTCTCTCTGACTCTCTCGCTCTCTGACTCTCTTGCCGCTCTGTCTCTCTTTCACTCTATCTCTTTCCTTTCACCTCTCCCTGTCCTTTATCTTAAGTTCACCCTGAATGGCTCCTTCTTTTCTCCTCTTCTCCCTCCTTCACCTTCCATCCCCCACTCTCTTCTCTCCCCCTTCTCTCTCTCACTCTCTCTTGCTCTCTCTCGCTCTCTCTCTCTCTTGCTCTCTCACTTTCACTCCTCCCCTCTCCATGAATGGGGGGGGATAAGTTCAGACTTTGATAAACTGTCAGATGAGTCACAGGGCACAAGGTTGTTTGTGTGTTTGTGTGTGTGTGTGTGGGGGGAGGGGGCGGGTTTGTTTGCTCAAGCACACATTCTTTTATGGATGAAAGGTAGGTTTCTTTCCTGTCATCAGTGCTTTTTTGTGGGCATATGGTAGGGCCTTATGTCACATTCCCTGAAATCCACCTACGCATCTAATAACATAGGGTGAATCACAGGGTGCTATGCACATACGGGTGATGAGAGGATCAAGACATGAAAGGAGGGGGAAAAGGACATGAAAAGGTAAGGGTTGAATTGTGAGAAGGGAGGTGAGGCCAGAGTGAGGGAGAAAAGAGGAAAGTTGGCGGACAACATTCTTAGGAAGAATAGGTGCAACCGAGAACCAAAAAGGTTCTACCAGAAAGGTTCCATGTAAAACCCTATCCCCTCCACAAAGAACTCTTTGTGAGACTTTTTTTCTAAGGGTGCAGTATTAGGTTGGGGGGGGGGGGTATGAGATAAAGAGATGTAGATTAGCATGAAATAAAGGAAAAAGAGCAACGACAATTAAAGGGTGAGGATGAGGTGGCAGGAAAGAAGAGAGGTGGGATGGGGGACCAGTATTGGGGTCCAGTATTGGGGGACCAGTATTGGGGTCCAGTATTGGGGGACCAGCATTGGGGTCCAGTATTGGGGGACCAGTATTGAGGGGATTGGGGTCCAGTATTGGGGGACCAGGGTCCAGTATTGGGGACCAGTATTGAGGGTCCAGTATTGGGGGACCAGTATTGAGGGACCAGTATTGGGGTCCAGTATTGGGGGACCAGTATTGGGGTCCAGTATTGGGGGACCAGTATTGGGGTCCAGTATTGGGGGACCAGTATTGAGGGACCAGTATTGGGGTCCAGTATTGGGGGACCAGTATTGGGGTCCAGTATTGGGGGACCAGTATTGAGGGACCAGTATTGGGGTCCAGTATTGGGGGACCAGTATTGGGGTCCAGTATTGGGGGACCAGTATTGGGGTCCAGTATTGAGGGTCCAGTATTGGGGGACCAGTATTGAGGGACCAGTATTGGGGTCCAGTATTGGGGGACCAGTATTGGGGGACCAGTATTGGGGTCCAGTATTGAGGGTCCAGTATTGGGGTCCAGTATTGAGGGACCAGTATTGGGGGTCCAGTATTGAGGGTCCAGTATTGAGGGTCCAGTATTGAGGGACCAGTATTGAGGGTCCAGTATTGAGGGACCAGTATTGGGGGTCCAGTATTGAGGGACCAGTATTGAGGGTCCAGTATTGAGGGTCTAGTATTGAGGGTCCAGTATTGAGGGACCAGTATTGGAGATCCAGTATTGAGGGACCAGTATTGGGTGTAGCGTTATTAGAGATAGATGGTTGGAGATAAGGACAGCAGCTCAGACAGGGGAGGTAAAAAGCCACAGCATCTGGGCCGTGACTGGGAGTCATCCTCCACTATTTAGTCAGAGAGAGAGAGAAGGAAGGAGAAAGAGAGAGAGAGAGAGGAAGGGAGAGAGAGAATAAAAAAAGAGAGGGAGTGTGTGTGTGTGTGAGAGAGGGGGAGGGAGGAGGATGAGAGAGAGAGAGAAACAAGAGAGAGAGGGGAGAGAGAGAGGGGAGAGAGAGAGGGGAGAGAGAAAGAAAAGGCAAGGCCATCAATCTGTCAGACATCAAGACAACACCCTATTCAGCACTGCAAGACGGCTGTCCATTTATCTCCAAGCATATTGGCATAACCATGCATACTGTCCAAGTGGTTTTATAGAATGATGAGTATTGAATGCTCTAGTCTGGAAATGTTTTATTTCTTCTGTTGTGGATATATTCAGGTACAACGTCATTATGAACATGTTAAAGTTGGTTTCACTATATATATAACGGTTTGTCCCATGTGTGTCAATGAGTGTTTCACTGCATTCTCATGTAACATACGGTATCTGCCTGATTTAACGTCTAATCTCCTGCACTCCTCCGTCTGCCCCCTCTTCCTCCCTTTACCCACTCCCTTTTTTACTTTATGATTCACTTTGAGTGCATTTATCTTGTCCAATTATCTCTCTCTCTATCTATAGGTTTTCTATCTACTTCTCTCTATCTCTCAATCTTTAGGTTTTCTATCTATTTCTCTCTATCTCTCAATCTATTGGTTTTCTATCTATTTCTCTCTCTCTCTCTCTCTCTCTCTCTCTCTCATCCTCCCTATTCTCTCCCCCCTGCTCTGTATTGTTTTCTCCCTATGACTCTTAAATCTCTAGTGGCAGGAGGTGGGGTAAAACTGAGGGACTGATAGAAAGAGCCTTGATAAAGCTGCTTACGCAGACAACAGACAGTCTGAAACATCAATACTGAGCATTGTCACTGTCACTCACTCCTACAGAATAGGCAGGCATCAGGCTGAGTGTCTGATGGCACTGACATTGGAATGAAGGTTTATTGATGGCTGTCTCTGTCAGGTGTCAGGGAATTCTGGCGTTGGCTATTTGGCATTGTAAAGTGTATTTGTTTCTGGTCAGGTCATGTGCTCAGGAAAAACTCCAGGCTCAAATAATGAGACAGCAATGGCTTGCAAAAGCACTTTCATATTGTCTTGAACATTGTATTCGATCACATGTTACTACATGTCTTTATATTCTTTAGTAATGTGTGAGGACACACACCACTGGGGAGATAATCTGCTTAGGGATAGGCGTCCCGTCAACAGGACAGTTGTAAATCATGCAGCGCCTTGTGTCACGATCACAGATTTTAGAGAAACAACAAATGTCTGTACATATCAGTGTCTTATATCGTCTGAAAGCTTAAATTCTTGTTAATATAACTGCACTGTTTAATTTACAGTATCTATTACTGCGAAAAAATGCCATGCTATTGTTTGAGGGGAGCTCCTTACGACAAACACTTTTTTCACCATGATAGGTTTGATAAATCCACCTCTGAAGATGAAATGTGTACTTACATTCTGAAATCTTGCTCTGATATATCATCCAAAGGGTCCCAGAGATAACATGAAGTGTCATTTTGTTAGATAAAATCCTTTTTCATTTATTCCTCAGACATCCTAGAACGTAACCAGACTTCACTATATCATTAGGGGTGTAGTAATCCTATAGGACACCACATTTTGTCAGAAAGCGACATCTTCATGGCACGCCGATGACACGGGTGGTCTTCACTTGATCGACTGTAACTTTGTCGAACGGAGCTAGTTAGAGAGCCAATGAGCTGGGCTTTCTGGGAGTATCTGTCGCAAAATGTAGCTGCTAACATTGTGAGACAGCAAGTCTTTTCCTTTTGGGCAAAAATTATAAGAATTGTCAGAGTTATGAAGTTATGAAAACGGGGTGTTTTGGAAATGTTGAACTTATAATATGGCTACTAATACTGGAAAAGCTAAATCAAAGTTCAAGTATACAGATTTGACGATATTCTTGCAGAAAAATGTCATGTGAATGTAAATGTCTCCTTCACGATTTGCCCAAATGTACCTGGGCGACTTCACACTAAATGTCATGTAGTTTGCTCATACTTCAAGTTACCCATCTGAAACTTTGCACATACACTGCTGCCATATTGTGGACACCATCGGCGTGATGGCTAGATGTGGGACCTTTCTGTTGCATTTCAAAGATGGTGGTAAAAAATAAAAAAATAAAAAATTGTTTTCGGTGCCATTTTGGACAAAGTGAATAGGGTGCCATTTTGGACGAAGTGAATAGGGTGCCATTTTGGATGAAGTGAATAGGGTGCCATTTTGGACGAAGTGAATAGGGTGCCATTTTGGACGAAGTGAATAGGGTGCCATTTTGGACGTAGACGCTGTCATTCAATTCATCTTGTCCTATTCTTTCACATCGAAGAACGTATTTCCACTGGGGGAAAAGAAAGCACCAAACATTTCTTCATTCCCATTGGGACATTGAGCACAAAATCTACAGTTAGAAAACATACATTGGGTCAGTTTACATTGGGTCAGTTTAGTGAAAGTGAAAGGACTGATGGTGTTGCCGGTTAAAGTGTAACCTCAGGGGCTTTCTGATCATATATCTAAAGCACGTGTGTCACGGAACTGAAAAGGCCATTCTTCTGTAAATATGCTGAAGTGTGTCGGGACGTTATTATGTATTGGAGCTTGCGATTGAGAGCTGCTGCCTGTCAGTATTGTACAGTACAACAGTACATTGTGCCTGTGTTGAAGTATACACACTAGTATGTGTCATCAGGTCAGAGCTTGCCTGGTCTCCTTCATGTAAACGTTTACTGAGGTGTCTGAGGCCGGGGTTCAATGCAAGGCGTGCTATACTGTACAACCGATAAGGCACCTATGGCAATGTTCCTGCATTCGCGGAGATGGCACTCACGGTAACCACTGCATAATATGTCGGCTCAAGCGAAAATTACATTACGGATTGAAACCCAGCCTCGGATTGTACAACTGACACACAACATATTTGACACAATAGTTGTGTATCTGCATCATTTATTTTGACACAATTGTTCTCCAGAACCAGACAGACGCAGATAGAGCACAGCTAGTGGCCATCCACTAGACAATAACAATGTACTTGAGCATTGTATTGGGTTTCAATGAGAGATGTTCTCATGATGGAGATAGTGATTCATGTCATAATGTGAATGGCGCCGGGCACCCAATCTGGCTCATCTAAAACACAGACAGACAGAGTGCTGCTTCACTGGGAGCGCTACAAATTGGAGTTCAAGTGATGCTCATCTCATTTAATTGATATTCTCTCATTCTGAAGCTTCGTTACACTGTAAACCTCAAGATTTGAGGAAACCGATTTCACTTCATTATTTAAGATATCAAAATTAATCAAATTAAATGTTATTTGTCACATGCTTTGTGACAGGTATAGGTATAGACTAACAGTGAAATGCTTACTTAAGGCACCGCTTGCCTTGCGGTAGCAAAGAGAACAGTCTATGACTCGGGTGGCTGGAGTCTGTGACAATTTTTAGGGCCTTTCTTTGACACCGCCTGGTATAGAGGTCCTGGATGGCAGGGAGCTCAGCCCCAGTGATGTACTGGGCTGTAGGCACTACCCTCTGTAGCCCCTTGTGGTCGGATGCCCAGCAGTTGCCATACCAAGCGGTGATGCAGCCAGTCAAGATGCTCTCAATGGTGTATCTGTAGAACTTTGAGGAGCTGATGCCAAATCTTTTCAGCCTGCTAAGAGGGAAGAGGCGTTGTCGTGTCTTCTTCATGACTGTGTTGGTATGTGTGGGCCATGTCAATTCCTTAGTGATGTGGACACAGGAACATGTAGCTATTGACCCGCTCCACAACAGCTCCGTCTATGTTGATTGGGTCGTGCTCGGCCCTCTGTTTCTTGTAGTACACGATCAGCTTCTTTGTCTTGTTGACGTTGAGGGAAAGGTTGTTTCAGAGTACAGTTACTTGATGTGATTTTGTAGTCAATACTCAAACCAATAGAGTCACTGTGACCATATAGGGCATCCAGATTTGAGTTGTATCAGCTTGAAATGTTTGAGTAAATCAAAACATTGAACTTTAAGCTCAGTATTAATTAAATACAAGAGTTAGTGGTTTGAACTCTAAACAGATATGTGAGGACATTGTTTATATGAAGTTTATCACGTTTTAGGGAAGACCCAGATGCAGACAGTGTCGAAGTAACAAAAGTTTATTACTAGAACAGAAGGCAGGCAAAACGACAGGTCAAGGGCAGGCAGAGGTCAGTAATCCAGATCAGAGTCCAAAAGTACAGAACGGCAGGCAGTCTCAGGGTCAGGGCAGGCAGAGGTCAATAATCCAGTGTGGTGGGACAAGGTACAGGTCAGCGGCAGGCTCAGGGTCAGGGCAGGCAGAATGGCCAAAACCAGGAGAACTGGAACTAGAAACAAACAGGAGCAAGGGGAAACCCGCTGGAAGGCTTGACGAACAAAACAAACTGGCAACAGACAAACAGAGAACACAGGTATAAATACACCGGGGATAATGAGGGGAGATGGGAGACATCTGGTGGGGGGTGGAGACAAGCACAAAGACAGGTGAAACAGATCAGGGACAAAAGTTGATTGAACTTAGAATACAGACATTTTGTAACTCTTTTGGAAAGTCTTTATAAGACAATAAATTACATATCTCATAAGGCCTTATTTTTGTATATATTTTTGTATACATTTCTTTACCCAAGCACTGAGCGGGAAGAGGAAAATGGTGTACGTATGTATGGGTGTGTGTGGTATGTATGTATGTGTGTGTATGTATGTGTATGCATATATATGTGTATATGCATGTGTGTATGTGTATGTATATGTGTATATATATATATATATGCGTAGGTATGTGTAAGTGAGTGATGTTTTTTTTGTTTTGTTGTTGCTTTGTCTCTGTTGTTGTATCTCTTAATATGGGTGAAAATTGTGAAATTCCAATAAAAAAAAAGACTGTTACAAAATTTTTACCCCCTAATTTCGTGGTATCCAATTGTTAGCGGTGCCCATGCTCTCTTGTCTCATCGCTACAACTCCCGTACGGGCTCGGGAGAGACGAATGTCGAAAGCCATGCGTCCTCCGAAACACAACCCAACCAATCCGCACTGCTTCTTAACACAGCGCTCATCCAACCCTGAAGCCAGCCGCACCAATGTGTCGGAGGAAACACCGTGCATCTGGCGACCTTGGTTAGCGCGCACTGCGCCCGGCCCGCCACAGGAGTCGCTAGTGCGCGATGAGACAAGGATTTCCCTACCAGCCAAACCCTCCCTAACCTGGACGACGCTAGGCCAATTGTGCGTTGCCCCATGGACCTCCCGGTCACGGCCGGCTGTGACAGAGCCTGGGCTCAAACCCAGAGTCTCTGGTGGCACAGCTAGCACTGCGATGCAGTGCACTAGACCACTGCGCCACCCAGGAGGCATAAGGCCTTATTTTGAGGCCTAGTTTTACAGGCCACATCAGGCCTGCAAGTAGATTGGCAAAACTCCAGTAACTTTCCCTAAATTCCCCAATTTTCCCAAAATCCTGGTTGAAGGATTCCCTGCTTATTTCCTCCCGTTTCCAGGAATCGTCCGACCGATATTTCTGGAAAAGCTGGGAACTTTTCAAAATTTCCCAGCATTTTGGAAAGCCAGAGTTTAATATTTTTTTTATTCAGCTGCAACCTGCATTTATAATGACTGCCAGGATTAGGATAATTGTGAGGAGACTAAGCCATTTTAACTGGAATAACTGTTTCGGGAACAGGTGCAAAAAATCTGACTGGATTAGTTTAATATGAATTGTCTTTGTGTAGCATAAGATTATTCTATCAATCAATGTACAGTATATCCCCCTTATGTAAAGGCTACCTCTGCTGTATCCCTCACCAACTGCTATGCAGTTTAGAATAGTATGGATGTCAAACAACAACCAACGGCTGTAACGTAACAACAATGTGGGAACAGTCAAGGGGTTTGAATACTTTCTGAATGCACTATATACACCTTTTGGGGGGGGGGGGATTATTATAGGTTAAAAAGATACTCCAGGCCACTCTTCAATGTCTAAAAATAAAAACAAATATCTATCTGCAGTAGAGCATGCTGGGAAATATGATAGTTAGTTGTACTTTCATTCATGTCAACAAATACTTGACTAACCTCTGCTTGAACCAATTGTAATTTCTATGTGATATTACCTAACAAATGTGAGTACCTAGTTGTCCTGACAGATTTTGAGGTAGAAATATTTAATAGGTCAAGGCTCAACAAACAATACAACAAATGATTATGTCAACAGTTGTTTCAACTTTACAACCAAGTTGTGGAAACCTGATAAAGTTGTACTTACTTACAAAAAGTTATCATTTGTGTCATAACATTTCCAAAAACATAGTTGATATGACTTCTCGTTTAGTTTTGAGTGAGTACCACGTACACATTTGAAGTAAGAAAGACTTTTCATTGACTTTGAGATCAACAAAAAAATGACTTGGCGTTTATAGTGATTCCAGATACTAGACAATGTGGATAAGGCTACTGGTTGCAGCGTTTCTTGTGTCGAATATAAGAAAAACCTTGTATTTCAAAACAGAGAAAACTAGTAATAGTCATAGCTGTTTATTTTAGTCCTTAACATATAGCAGAGCTGTTGCAGGAAGGGCCATCCTTTGTTCACAGTCACATTGCAGCTGTGTTCCAAATGGCACATTATTCCCTATATACAGTAGTGCACTATATAGAAAATAGAGTGCCCTTTCAAAATTTGTGCGTAATAAGCTTTTTGAGCGTATAAATCATGGGACCAACACTTTACATGTTGCGTTTATATTTTTGCTCAGTGTATATACAGCATATGTGTCTTTTTTTCTGGCAGGAGTGGCACGAGGGAAATCGACAGTACATCCATAATTCAGACATGTCTAAAGCAGTGAATGTACTGTACAGTACATCGGAATGTTCCGGAACATGTACTGTACAGTACATCTGAATTGATGGACATTGATGGAAATATGGACACTGATGGACATTGATGTGTGATGGAGATTTCAGTTCAGTTATCTTTCACAGCTTCGTAGATAACAGGTGTAGACTAACAATGAAATGCGTACTTACGGGTCTTTTTCCAACAGTGCAGTTCAAGATGCAAAAGACTAATAGTTAGACAACGAATAAATACACAGCGAGTGTGAGAGAGTTTGAGAGAGAGAGAGAGCGAGTTTGAGAGAGAGAGAGAGAGAGAGAGTTTGAGAGAGAGAGTTTGAGAGAGAGAGAGTGAGAGAGAGAGAGGGAGAGAGAGAGAGAGAGAGAGAGAGAGAGAGAGAGAGAGAGAGAGAGGCCCCTCCCAGCCACAGGCTCTCTCCTCCCCGTGTGTGTGGAGCTGAGTTGTGTGCTGAGAGGAGCGCAAGTGCCAAACTGTGTGCAGAGGCAGGACAGGTGAGGGAGCAGAGCAGCACTGCCTACACTTCTTCAAAGACCGAGAGAGAGGAAGAGAGGAGTGAGTCAAAAGAAAGTGAGAGTGTCAGTCCCAGAGACGTGCGCCCCTGTCAGAATGCTGAGAAGAAAGAGGAGTGTATCCTTTGGGGGATACGGCTGGTACGTTACCTTAAGTCTCTTAGGGCTGGTGGCTGGCGCTGTGGCCTGAACGTGGGTGTGAATTCAGCAGGCTGCCGTTGTTCAGACTAGAGTTGAATGTGTTGAGAGCAAGCCAGTGACTCAGCCCCTGTAACAGGGTTGACAGAGAATCCCAGCCAGGCCCAAGGGTGTTAACAGGGTTCACCTTCCCACTCCTGGGCCAGACTACACTCAATCATATGACCCACTGAAGAGAAGTCTTTGAAAGGAAGGATGGGTGAAGGGCTTTATCTGTTCCACAGTGTGTGTGTGTGTGTGTGTGTGTGTGTGTGTGTGTGTGTGTGTGTGTGTGTGTGTGTGTGTGTGTGTGTGTGTGTGTGTGCGTGCAACACTTCTGCAGCAGTTTGACAGGCTGCTGTTCTGTCTCTGTACTGTCTATACCAGGGGGATTGATCACAGATGGTTATCAATTAGTTGCTTGGTGTTATTGTCCTCTCATCTGTTTTTGTTTCTCTAGTGGTGTTTTTAATCTAGATATTTACCTCTGGAATGCAGAAAATGTGCAGAAAATTGTGTTTTTCTTTTAAGTTTGTTTAATGACACATCTATCTTGTTTAGAATTATTGTTAGGTATGGCTAAAAGAGAAGTTTGTGTGCTCAGTTCAGACATTGACTTTGACTCCTCGACCTCCATGGTTACTAAAGAGGACATCTGGGATTCAAACGACAACAAAGCAGACACCCTGCCACTTGTTTGGTAAACAGCTGAGGAATGGGACCATCCATGAGATCCAAATAAAAACTGTTTTTAAGCTAAACAGTTTTTGTTTATAATTATATTGTTTATGGAGTAAAACAAACTCATATGTTGGGCAAGACAGTTGAACTAAGCTCATGAGGCATTTATAAGTTATATTCTTCAAGAATCAACAGCTGTACCAGATTGACCTTTTCAAGTGCATTTCTTACACTACTTATGTCAGCTCATGAATGTATGTACGACCTCAGTTTGCATGGCCAATATGAGATGTTCATGTGTGAGAGTTCAATAGTTCTATGGAAATTTCAGTGGCTCTCTTGTGAGAACTGAAAAGGTCTCAATTGTGTCAGAAGAGAGAAGTGCTGACAAAGTGTGGTGAATGGAGCTTGGCATCACACCATCACACACTTCAGTTCAGGTACACACACACACACACACACACACACACACACACACACACACACACACACACACACACACACACACACACACACACGCACTCACGCACGCACGCACGCACACACGCACGCACACACGCACACACACACACACACACACACACACACATACACACATACACACATACATACATTTTGTGTTTATGTGTGTGTTACTGTTGCTGTATAGCAGTGTTTCCCAACCCTGGTCCTCCAGTACCCCTAAACAGCACACATTGATTCAATTTATCAACGAACCATCAATCCCTCAATGTGCTGAATGAGGTGTTCTTTTCCAGGGCTGCAATGGAAATGTGTTCTGTTGGGGGGTACTAGAGGACCAGGGTTGGGACACACTGCTATAGAGAGACCATGAGGCAGCGTAGGAAGATAGCTGGTGAACTACCCTCCCTCAACTCAACCTCAATGTTTTACTGCATCGATGTCGTCAACCCACCATGGAGGCAATATGTTAATGCACTCAAACCACTTCCTCATGCTGAAACAGGCTGTCTTGTGTCCAACTATAGTCCAACCAGCAGAGGTTAAAAGGTGCTGAAATTAATTACTGCGTCCACGCTGAAGTAATCACTGTTAGGATTTTTGCTAAGCTACAGCTTTCTACTGTTGCTCTAGAGCTGGGAACTCCGTTATCTGTGGCCTGCCAGGTGTATGCCAGCTCTGCCAGTCTGCTGGCAGTTGTGAAGGTCAGGCCGGACATTAGAGAGAGAGAGAGGGAGGTGTCAGGCCCATCAGATGGTGAAGGAGAGATAGAAAGTAATGAGGGAGGAGGAGAAGAAGAGGTAGCATAAGGAGAGGTGGTAGATCATTAATAATCCAGGCACATTTGTTTTTGATGGAGGACTGCCTTCACTCTCCACTGCATCTCTGTGTATTTATAGTAAAGGCAAACACACACACACACACACACACACACACACACACACACACACACACACACACACACACACACACACACACACACACACACACACACACACACACACACACACACACACACACACACACACACACACACACACACACACACACACACACACACGTGCATGCACGCACACACACACACTCCATATAGATGGAGAGCTGTAGTCACGGGGTGTGTGCAGGCTTCCTATTAGACAATGTTCTTGAGTTGGTGTATGCATTAGCTTTGTGGTCAGGCCAGGGCAGGGCCATATTTCAGCTCCATAAAGCCTCAGAATCATTGTCCCTCAGAATCCTGGTACACAGCCAGTGTGGCAGGGTGGAGACAGCAGAGGAGGGTGGAGAGGCTGACTGGGCGAGGATGACCACACTGTGATGCCTCTTACATGGGGGGGAGGGGGGTCACTTTATGGTTGTTGTTGACCAGGGATGACAATTATTACACAGAAGCCATTCATAGAAGCATCCAGAAAGATTGCAACGATTATATTCAAAGCATTGGACAACATTCAAAACATATTTGTTTATGTCTGAGCTGACAAGGAAGCTGGAATAGACATCAAATGGCACCTTATTCCCATATACTGCACCTCTTTTGACCAAGGGGCTAAGGTCTATGGTCAAAAGGGCCCGGGTAAAAAAGTAGTGCACAATGTATGGAAAAGGGTACATTTTGGGATGCAGTCTTAGATACTACTAGGCTAAGTGACATACGGCTTTAGTTAGGGAGGATAAGGTCTACTGTACTACATGTGTCTTGACATTTTCAGGCCAGTTGTCGTGAAGGTCATTCATGGTTATGAGAGGTGTCCACTCATGTCTATGATAGCATTATGCAGGGTTCACCACACACAGACAAAACACAACGCCCACCAACACCACTACCAAATATATGTTTTATCTTATTTGTTTTTATAATGTAAAACCAGACTGATTTTCAGTCTGTAGAATTACCAAAGTAACAGGCAGTGGTTTTAAATCATTAACCGTCATTAAAATCATTAAATCATTCATTAATTTGTTGTTTTGCTGTTTCCTTGTAGAAAATGTTGAAATGTCTATTGCTTCCTCTTTTCTTTGTGGATTTCTATTCTGACCAGCGGAGTCTGGGACTGAAGTGAATGAAGTACGATAATAACTGCTCTTGAAAAGGTCAACTACAGCCAGCCATAGTCACTGTGTGAGCAGTAGGGGGTGAATGGCTGGTTTCGATGGTTTATGTAGGTCTGTCATGGAAATCAGTTCATTCTCGATGACTGGCCTGTAAATGTGTTTATGTTTGAACTCCATGCATCTCAATGCATCTAAAATGTCTCTATACAACACTAGTTATTTAATCTATTACATTGGAAGGGCCAACCATGTAACATCCTGCTAGCGCAACATGATTAAGTGATAACATATACATCATGTTTTGCTTCATGACCAATAACCTCTCTCTCTCTCTCTCTCTCTCTCTCTCTCTCTTCTTTCTCTTTCTCTCTCTCTCTCTCTCTCTCTCTCTCTCTCTCTCTCTCTCTCTCTCTCTTCCTTTCTCTTTCTCTTTTTTTCTCTCTCTCTCTCTCTCTCTCTCTCTCTCTCTCTCTCACACTCTCTCTCTCTCTCTCGCTCTTCCTTTCTCTTTTTCTCTCTCTCTCTCTCTCTCTCTCTCTCTCTCTCTCTCTCTCTCTCTCTCTCTCTCTCTCTCTCTCTCTCTCTCTCTCTCTCTTCCTTCCTCTTTCTCTTTTTCTCTCTCACTCTCTCTCACTCTTTCTCTCTCTCTCTTCCTTTCTCTTTCTCTCTCTCTCTCTCTCTCTCTCTCTCTCTCTCTCTCTCTCTCTCTCTCTCTCTCTCTCTCTCTTCCTTTCTCTTTCTCTCTCTCTCTCTCTCTCTCTCTCTCTCTCTCTCTCTCTCTCTCTCTCACACTCTCTCTCTCTCACACTCTCTCTCTCTCTCTCTCTCACACTCTCTAGGATTGACAAGTCCACAATCGCAGCTCTGAAAGGCCGGTAAGTGTTCCATTGACACTGAGTTGAGAGGAGCCGAAGGCCCCGTGGCCCTCTGTAATTTAATCTCCGGTCCGCATCCACTGAACTATACACCATTTATTTATCCACAGTCATGTACTATTCTACTGTCCTTTTTTGCAACTGTTTTCCTCCTTCGCTGACTGCCTTGTGGGAGTTCACACGCTGTGATGCGGGGGCTGTTGCAGAATATCTGCATTCACAGAGAGAGTTAAAAGGAGGGGGCGAGAGAGAAGAGCAGTGGGGGAGAGGGGGAGGGATGGGGAGAGGAAGAGAAGATGGGGAGTGTGAGGAGAAGGAGAAGAAGGTCCCGTGTGGCTTAGTTGGTAGAGCTTGGCGCTTGCAACACCAGTAGAGCATGGCGCTTGCAACATCAGTAGAGCGTGGCGCTTGCAACATCAGTAGAGCGTGGCGCTTGCAACATCAGTAGAGCGTGGCGCTTGCAACATCAGTAGAGCGTGGCGCTTGCAACATCAGTAGAGCGTGGCGCTTGCAACATCAGTAGAGCGTGGCGCTTGCATCACCAGTAGAGCGTGGCGCTTGCATCACCAGTAGAGCGTGGCGCTTGCAACACCAGTAGAGCTTGGCGCTTGCAACACCAGTAGAGCATGGCGCTTGCAACACCAGTAGAGCGTGGCGCTTGCAACACCAGTAGAGCGTGGCGCTTGCAACACCAGTAGAGCGTGGCGCTTGCAACACCAGTAGAGCGCTTGCAACACCAGTAGGCGTGGCGCTTGCAACACCAGTAGAGTGTGGCGCTTGCAACACCAGTAGAGCATGGCGCTTGCAACACCAGTAGAGCGTGGCGCTTGCAACACCAGTAGAGCGTGGCGCTTGCAACACCAGTTTAGCGTGGCGCTTGCAACACCAGTAGAGCATGGCGCTAGCAACACCAGTAGAGCGTGGCGCTTTCAACACCAGTAGAGCGTAGAGCTTGCAACACCAGTAGAGAGTGGTGCTTGCAACACCAGTAGAGCATGGCGCTTGCAACACCAGTAGAGCGTGGCGCTTTCAACACCAGTAGAGCGTAGAGCTTGCAACACCAGTAGAGAGTGGCGCTTGCAACACCAGTAGAGCATGGCACTTGCAACACCAGGGTCGTGATTTCGATTCCCATGGGGTGCCTGTATGGAAACATTATGAAAATGTATGCACTTACTACCATAAGAGCGTCTGCTAAATTACTCAAATGTAAGAAGGGGGAAGGAGAGCCTTGGGCAAAATGGCACATGCTTGCTTAAAAATGCGTGGGTTGGCTGAGAAACGCTGGCACACTCCACGCATGATTAGTGACTGCCATGCTTTCCCAGCGTTAGAGTTCAGGATTGTATGAAGTTCGTCTCTTAGCCTTTCCAATCTCCTCCATGGTTGGCTACACATACTGGAATTGACCCTACAGTGCTGAGGGGATGGTTGACTGCCTCTCCTGTTATGATGAGCATGGCAGGCAGCCAGACACACACAAACTGAGCCGCTGTGTACGTAGGTGTTTGCGTGATTGTGTCTACCTGAGTGGAGGAAGACCGCCTCAAGGAGTCTTGCTAATAGGGCATGGGTGGGGAAACTCGAGCCCATTCAATCCGGACCGCGGGAGGTTTGAGTAAAAAATAATAATTATAATAAATACATTTTTAAAAAGAAATGTATATGTAATGTATATATATATATATATATATCTTGTATTTTCTGTAATTGTATTTGCAGAGCTCCCTTGTAAAAGACACACTGATCTCAATGGTGACTGATTAAATAAGGATGACAATATATAGTGCATTTGGAAAGTATTCAGACCCCTTGACTTTTTCCAC
>NC_088224.1:57308809-57456309 GCF_036934945.1 Oncorhynchus masou masou
AGGTGTCATTAAGGAGCATTTTTCTAATCTAGAGTTTTTTTGTCAATAGTTTTCATAGGTTAATGTTTTTTTTACCGATCTCATTTCTTATGTTTCACACATTTCTCAGAAAGTCATCTTGGGTTGAAATGTTTAAACTATAGCAGTATACGGTATTGAGATTAGCAATGACTTCCATGTCTGATGTGTGGACATATGCTGCGTCTCAATGGTACCCGATTCCCTTTACAGTGCACTACTTATACTGCACTACCCACCTTCCTTTCCTTTTCCAGAGCCCTCTGGTCAAAAGTAGTGCACTATAGGGAATAGGGTGCCACTTGGGATGCGGCCATACTGTCAGAGCAGGAAGGTGATGGACAGACACACTGTCATGTCAGATGAGTGTTGTCGTGATCCTCTTCTCTGTCTGCTGTCTCTGCCCAACCCTCTCCCCTCTGTTCCCCTCTCCATCTCCATCTCTCTCCACCTCTGTCCCCTCTCCCTCTGACCCCCCCCCCAGCCATCTCCCCGTCTCGCTCTCCATCTCTCTCCATTTCTCGCCTCTCTCTCTCCCTTTCACCCTCTCGATCCACACACACACACACACACACACACACACACACACACACACACACACACACACACACACACACACACACACACACACACACACACACACACACACATACACACACACACACACACACACACACACACACACACACACACACACACACACACACACACACACACACACACACACACACACACACACACAGGAGTGCATGTGAGCTAGCTTTCTTGGAGCAGGGGTAACATGTCTGGCTCCGGCTCTTTTGGATGCCTGGTTCACACTTCACCACGGGACCTTCACTTCATTACCCATATTTTTATCTGAGAGAAGTCTGTTTTTTTGGCAAATGAATCCATTTGCAACAGGTATAAATGTTGACCATCTTCAAGGCTCGGAGACCGATTCTAAAAGAAATGACTCACACAATGCAGCTGACACCGTGCTCCTCCAACCGCCAACAACACAGCAAACGTGTCAACAACGGGGGCTATTATCCATCTGAGAGGAAATTGTGTTTGTTTCATCGTTTTTCATCGCAAGGATCAGCGGAAGCTATTTTTGGAGCGTGGCATTTACTCTCTGCTAGGTTTTTTTTTCTTTTCGGGGGGCTTAATTTGGAGGAGGGCTGGGTAAGCGAGCAAATGTCCACCTGTGCTTGTTCGGTCTCCTCTCTCGCAAGGGAGGTTTTTGTATTGTGTTGTCCCTGACATGACCTCTTTTGTCCTACACTGCACACCATAGTGTGCCCATTTAACATTATCAAGTCATGTTTGGGTGGTGGGAAGATTCTACAGGCTCATTCTCCTTCCTGCAAATGACTTTTGGTTTTGTTGTTCTTCATTACGTGAACGCAACTCAGCATCTTATTTAAGGGAGAGTTATTACGAGGCATGCGTCGGTTGAGAACTGATTCCGCGAGTTTCTGGGTTTCGTGAAGGAGGTGATAGTACCACACCCGTCCCCCCTTTAACCTCAAGACGGACTTTCCTTTCACACCTTCTCCTTCCTCAGTCCTCCACCCCGCCTCTGAAGATTCAGAACACACTGAACACGAGGCCTTTCTGCTCAGAGACAGCTACTGTTACAGCTCACACTGCAGAAACTGGCGGTGTATGATGACATTGGCCCCCATCTGCGTGTTAGACTGTTCTGATGTCAAATGCAAGACTGTTGTATATTGAGGACTAAGTCCTACTTTGAGATCAGTGTCACTGATGTACAGTAATGCATTGAAGTAAACAGAAGGTTTGTACATTAGATAAGGTTATATCCAATGGTGAAAAGTACTTATGTAAAAAAATACTTTAGTCCTATTTAAGTCGTTTTATTTTGGTATCTGTACATTACGATTGATATTTTTGACTACTTTTACTTAATTCCTTAAGAAAATATTGTACTTTTTACTCCGTACATCCAAAAGTACTTGTTACTTTTTGAATGCTTAGCTGTACAGGAAAATGGTCCGATTCATGCACATATCAAGATAA
Source organism: Oncorhynchus masou masou (assembly GCF_036934945.1). NCBI lineage: Eukaryota > Metazoa > Chordata > Actinopteri > Salmoniformes > Salmonidae > Oncorhynchus > Oncorhynchus masou. The sequence continues at coordinate 57,310,853 of NC_088224.1, forward strand.
CTGATCATCGCTACAGCCTCTGATCTGGCGGACTCACTAAACACACATGCTCCATTTGTAAATGATGTCTGAATGTTGTAGTGTGCCCCTGGCTATCCGTAAATTAAAATTAAAATAAAAAATGGTACCGTCTGGTTTGCTTAAGATAAGGAATTTGAAATGATTCATAGTATATTATAGTAATTACATATACTTTTGACACTTAAGTATATTTTAAACCAAATACTTTTAGACTTTTACTCAAGTAGTATTTTACTGCATGACTTTTACTTTTACTTGAGTCATTTTCTATTGATGTATCTTTAACTTTACTCAAGTATGACAAATGGGTACTTTTTCCACCACTGGTAATATCTGAAGTTAGGCTACTGCTCTGTCTGCAGTTGTTTTCCCTCTATCTGCTGTTCCCCTCGGCTTCCTTCAAGAGGGTGGTATTATACAAGCCTTAACCAGTCCAATGCTCTTTTAATTAAACTGAACAGATGCATTCACATGAGTTATCTGTTAACCAAGCTCACCCTGTGAATCACATTTGCCTTTGAGGCCTCTTTTCATTTAGTGACCTGCAGTGTTCATCTGTCGCTGCCGTCAACGTGCCTTATATGTTTTGCCCACTGGAGAGAACCAGAGGAGTGAGTCAATGTATTTCCAGTCTTGTATTGAGTGGAAACAACACGTCCCCATGTTATTTCTCATCACTCCACTAGAGGGAGGTGTATCCTTGGTTCTTCTCAACTCAACTCAAATCAAAGTTTACTTGTCACGTGCGCCGAATACAACAGGTGTAGACCTTAGTGAAATGCTTACTTACAGGCTCTAACCAATAGTGCGAAAAAAAGGTGTGTGTTTTTGTGTGTTTCTCTCTGTGTGTGTGTGTGTGTGTGTGTGTGTGTGTGTGTGTGTGTGTGTGTGTGTGTGTGTGTGTGTGTGTGTGTGTGTGTGTGTGTGTGTGTGTGTGTGTGTACGTAAGTAAAGAAATAAAACAACAGTAAAAATACATTTGAAAATAACAATAGCAAGGCTATATACAGACACCGGTTAGTCAGGCTTACTGAGGTAGTATGTACATGTAGATATGGTTTAAGTGACTATGCATATATGATGAATAGTGAGCATCAGTAGTGTAAAAAGAGGGGTTTGCGGGTGGTGGGACACAATGCAGATAGCCCGGGAACACTGGTTGGTCGGGCCAATTGAGGTAGTATGTACATGAATGTATAATTAAAGTGACTATGCATATATGATAAACAGAGAGTAGCAGCAGCGTAAACTCCTGGGCATTAAAGGCGCTGTACGGTCAATCCAACGTCTGCATTGGTCGTGCTGCATTTACGGTGATATGGCGTCTGTAGAAGTCAGGGCATTCATCCTCCTTGTGCTTCGCCGAGCTGCGCAGAGCTGTTGTGAAGGCAGTTGTCAAGGAAGTGAGTTTGTGTTTTTGCAGGACCTCCCGCCCTCACCTTCCGTCAACCAATCATGTCACCGCGGAGCTATACGGAGACCTCCGCATTGTACCAAAATATGAGAGGCACACAGAGATGCGGTACCGAGCTCCATTTGGCCTCCAGGAGGCTCCACAGTTGCGTCACAACATCCATACGGCGCCTCCGACCACATTTTCGGATTAAGTATAAATTGTCTCTCAGGACTATACCTGTTATACCAGGCAGCAGTGTTGGTTGGTGCTGATTGGTTGTGGAACAGGAACTGCTGGATCGCACTTGACGGCGCATGTAACGCTTATCACTTCCAAATATCTGAGATTCATCCAAGAGGTTAAGAAATGTTGTCCTCAACCACAGACTTGAACAAAGACATTTTCTATTGGGTCAAAAGTTCTGTTTGTTTCTGTGAAGTTTAAAATGCGTGATACACAGTGAAGGTGACTGCAAAATGATGCACCATCCTCGATCTTCTCATTGCTCCGTGGGGAAGCTCCCTCCTCTTGGTCATCATCTCCGATTGCTCTGACTGACTGCGTTTTGAGACGTAATAATATCTCCGGAGCAACACGTGTCTTAAAGCAAGGAGCCTGGGGGGATGGCTGAGCCTGTTGCCACGGTAACAGGACAGACTAAACCCTTATCGTCACGTGTTCATCACCCAAGGGATCTTCCGCTGGCCCCATAACCACGGAGATCGGATCTGGGGTCCATGGCGACCACGGAGCGTTCTAATCTGTGTTCCGGAGTGCATTGGTTACCATGGGGAGAGGTTGCTGAAGGGTCATGGAGGCAACGGCACGTTGTGCTACAGGGCGTTTAGGATGTGGTCGCATAATCTGTTTGACGATGAAAGCTATTGACCCCTTGGAGGTAACGACTGGATATCCTATTAACCATGTCTGTCTGTGTATGCCATCCGTTCACTCAATGACGTAACGGATTGGTCTGGTGCTGGAGCTGAAGAGAGAGGAGTGGCTAGGCTGCATGTGTATTACAGGGTCTGTTGTAAGGCGCAGTGCTTGTATTTGCTGGATCTTCTAGGTAGAGAGCTGCAGTCTCTGATGACACTGAATATCTCCCTGAAGGTTAGGCTCACTGCCTGGTGGTAGAATTACAAAAATGCAACAGTACACACTCACTCCGGCACACACAGACACACACACACACACACACACGCACACACCAGATCACCTGTTTTACGGTAAACTCTGTCTCCTCGGCCTAAAACCTTCAGTGGGCCAGCTGCCTCTTTTGAATAAATATTTACTCCTTCACTTTCCCACTTGCTGGGCGCTGAAGCTCTGATAAGGGCACCAGCTGCCCCCTTGGTTTTAATGTAGCTTTTAAAAGGACCCATAAAGTGGCCCCTGGCCTATCGAGAGCCAGCCTCTGTGTCCAACGGCTGAGTGGACAGGGTAAAAGTATGCATGGGCTAAATGGTCAATGAACCCCTCCCCCTACTTTTACACACACACACACACACACACACACACACACACACACACACACACACACACACACACACACACACACACACACACACACACACACACACACACACACACACACACACACACACACACAGGTGGGGTGGTTGGGAGAGAGAGAGGGAGAGATGAGATGTGGGGAGATGTGCTTTTAATTTCTCCTATCCCCCTCGCTTTTATATGTCCTCTTCATTGTGGAGGGTCTTGAGCCGGTCGGTGTAGCAGACAAGCACAGCAAAACGCTTCGTACAGTACAATTGGCACACATGTATTTGACAATGTGTTATTATTGAAAATAGCTTTGTAACGACGGTCAGAAATCAAGGAATAGTTATTCCAAATGGCTAAATTAACAATGTTCTTTTATTAGTTGCAACCATGTAAATCTGTACTGTGGGCCTAGGTATTTTGTTATCCTGTTATATTCAAGCTCATGGAAAACAGAAATCAGACCCTTCATTTTAGATGCCGCGCTTGATTTTGATACTGAGCAGTGTATCTGTTGTCCATATACACTGTATCCTCCTCAGTGTTATTATGTGTCTCTTTCCTTTCAACAAAGTCAGGCACTGTTGCTGTTGGAAACGAGCGTCGGGGAAGCAGGGAGCTGTGTGGTAACAAATGCACGCCCGAGCAGCATGTTAAACCTCTCCTTCAGCCTCAACCAGAGAGAAAAGAGAGAAGAGCTCCTACACTGACAGATAGTCAGGCCACGATAAAGAGACAAAGTTACTTCACAGTGGTTGAACGTCCAGACAGAAAGAGAAAATAAAGTCTTCCTTTCTCTCAGATTTCTCCATTTATTTTGGCGAGGCCCTAAGGTTGCCCTTTCTTCTGCTTCCCATGAGACTGGCTTTAGCGTCAAATCCGAGTGAAAAGGACTGGAAAGAGAGATGGAGACACAGGGGAGGAGATGTGGTGATGGAGTACCTTTTAGAGAAAAGGACAGACAGGGGCAAAGAAGATAGATTGTGAGAGGGAGAGAAAGAAGAAAAAGAGAATGATGAGAGAGAGAGAGAGAGAGAGAGAGAGAGAAGAAAAAGAGAATGATGAGAGAGAAGAAAAAGAGAATGATGAGAGAGAGAGAGAAGAAAAAGAGAATGATGAGAGAGAGAGAGAGAGAGAGAGAGAGAAAGAAGAAAAAGAGAATGATGAGAGAGAGAGTGAGAGAGAGAAGAAAAAGAGAATGATGAGAGAGAGAGAGAGTGCAAGCCTTGGGCACCAATGGCACACAGTTGCTTAAAAATGCATGGGTTGGCTGAGAAACTCCATGCATGATTAGTGACAGAGATGTTTCCCCAGCATTAGAGTGACAGATATAAAATATAAAATAATGGTATTTTCATTGCCTGATCTCTGTTGACCTCAGCGAGGACATTTTGAGTGTGTGTGTTTTGGTCTATGCGTGCCTGTGTGTTCACTCTATGACACTTTTGGGTTAGAGACATTCACGAGACGAGCAGCTGTCCTTTCACAGACAGCCCCAGCAGAGAGACAGAGAGGGAGACACTGGAATGTTGGGGATGGCTGGACTCTGCTTGGCTGGTATCGGCTGGGGTGGGCTGGACTCTGCTTGGCTGGTATCGGCTGGGGTGGGCTGGACTCTGCTTGGCTGATATCGGCTGGGGTGGACTCTGCTTGGCTGGTATCGGCTGGGGTGGGCTGGACTGGGCTCATACAGCTGTAACACTGAAACACATAGAGAGCTGAGTCAGGTTTGTAGGCCTCCTTGCTCGCACACACTTTTCAGTTCTGCCCACATATGTTCTATAGGATTGAGGTCAGGGCTTTGTGACGGACACTCCAATACCTTGACTTTGTTGTCCTTAAAGCCATTTTGCCACAACTTTGGAAGTATGCTTGGGGTCATTGTCCATTTGGAAGACCCATTTGCGACCAAGCTTTAACTTCCTGACTGATGTCTTGAGATGCTGCTTCAATATATCCACATAATTTTCCTACGTCATGATGCCATCTATTTTGTGAAGTGCACCAGTCCCTCCTGCAGCAAAGCACCCCCACAACATGATGCTGCCACCCCCGTGCTTCACGGTTGGGATGGTGTTCTTCGGCTTGCAGGCCTTCCCCTTTTTCCTCCAAACATAATGAGGGTCATTATGGCCAAACAGTTCTATTTATTTTACTGTGGATATAGATACTTTTATACCCATTTCCTCCAGCATCTTCACAAGGTCCTTTGCTGTTGTTCTGGGATTGATTTGCTCTTTTCACACCAAAGTACGTTCATCTCTAGGAGACAAAACGCGTCTCCTTCCTGAGCGGTATGACGGCTGCATGGTCCCATGGTGTTTATACTTGCATACTATTGTTTGTACAGATGAACGTGGTACCTTCAGGCGATTGGACATTGCTACCAAGGAGGAACCAGACTTGTGTAGGTCTATCATTTTTTTTCTGAGGTCTGGGCTGATGTCTTTTGATTTTCCCATGATGTCAAGCAACGAGGCACTGAGTTTGAAGGTAGGCCTTGAAATACACCCACATGTTCAGAAGCTTCTAAAGCCATGACATAATTTTCTGGAATTTTCCAAGCTGTTTAAAGGCACAGTCAACTTAGTGTATGTAAACTACTGACCCACTGAATTGTGATACAGTGAATTATAAGTGAAATAATCTGTCTGTAAACAATTGTTGGAAAAAATTACTTGTGCCATGCACAAAGTAGATGTCCTAACTGTCACGATCGTCGAAAGGAGTAGACCAAGGTGCAGCGTGCGTAGAGTTCCACATATTTTAATAAATCGAAATGTGCCGCTACTGGTGTGCACACAGTCAACTATCTGTAGACAAGATCCCACAAACACAATGGGGATAATGGCTACCTAAATATCAGACACAACGATAAACAGCTGCCTCTGATTGGGAACCATATCAGGCCACCATAGAAATACAATTCACCTAGATGACCCACTCTAGTCACTACCACACCCCAACCAACATAGAGAATCAACAGCTTTCTATGGTCAGGGTGTGACACTAACCGACTTGCCAAAACTATATTTTGTTAACATTACATATTTTGAGTGGTTGAAAAACGAGTTTTAATGACTCCAACCTAAGTGTATGTTAACTTCTGACTTCAACTGTATCTGTGTATGTCTGGTTATGTGTAGATATCATGTTGAATGTCCTTTATTGTCAGTGTGTATCATGTTTTAAGACTGTCTTTTAGAACTGAATACATAGTACAGTTTGTGCATGTAAGACAAACAATTACACACACACACACACACACACACACACACACACACACACACACACACACACACACACACACACACACACACACACACACACACACACACACACACACACACACACACACACACACACACACAGCAATATCGTTCTCTCAATACCTTTATCTCTCTCTCACACACACACTCCCACAGGATCATACACCGACTCCCACAGAGATGGGACACACAGCTCTGTGTTTCTTATCTGCAGTCAAAATGACTTGCCAGAAATCTATTAAAACGGCAATTGGTGCCCGTTCCATTTTTGTGTGTCAGAGACGGCAGAGAAAGTCTGCTTAGATCCAAACAAATCTCTCTCAAAGGAGGAATCATTTCCCCCCCATATTAATATCCACACCTGGGGATGTTGTCACTAGTGTTTTTATTGTATTGTAACTGTGGATGTTCAGATTTGTTGACACAGCTATGGATGGAATACTACTGGATGACTGTTGTATTCTGTTGCATGGAACTTTTCAGTAGGGTTTCAATAGCTTTGTAGGCTCATGGCAGTGGGATCGCGGTATGTGAAATCAAATCATCATGTTTCATCCCTCAGCTGTACCTCTCTCTCTCTCTCTCTTTCTGTGTTCCTCTCTTTCTCTGTCCCTCTGTCCCTCTCCCCCCCCCTCTCTGTTTTCTCTCTCCTCTTCCTTCTCTCCTCCCATCCTGGTGGCTGGCTCCCAGGACCAGGTTGGGTGAGGGGTTAACCCCGCTGTCAGCTCTGGCTCTGTCATCCCTCTCAGCAAATAGAATGAGAACCAGGAAATTGATTTATGACACAAATGAAATAAATTACATTTTTGCCCAGAGGACGAAGAAAGAGAAGGTGAGACGGACTGACTGGGCTCACTGTCGCAGAACAAAACAAGTCTTGAGCTGTTCAATTCAGATATAGAGGGATAGAAGAAGGGAGGGGGAAGGTGTGTGTATGTGTGTACGTCACAGGAGGCTGCTGAGGGGAGGACGGCTCATAATAATGGCCGGAACGGAGAAAATTGAATGGCATCAAACACATAGAAACCATGCGTTTGATGTATTTGATACCATTCCACCGATTCCGCTCCAGCCATTACCACAAGCCCATCCTCCCCAATTAAGGTGCCACCAGCCCCCTGTGGTGTACATGTATGTGTGTGTGTGTGTGTGTGTGTGTGTGTGTGTGTGTGTGTGTGTGTGTGTGTGTGTGTGTGTGTGTGTGTGTGTGTGTGTGTGTGTGTGTGTGTGTGTGTGTGTGCGCGTGTGTGTGAGTGTGTTTGGAGGGTATGAATACAGTAGAAGCTGACTCTTCTTCCCATAGAGGAATGAGAGAAACAATTACGTTCCACAGCCCCAGAGCTACGTAGCAGCAAGGCGAGCACTAGCGATGAGCTAAATACATTCTGATTACATGACACTGCAATCACTGCTCATAATAGAAAGGGTATTTGTTATTCCTCACACATTTGTATTACTGTATTATCTGTTTTAGCTCAGTTGGTAGAGCGTGGCGCTTGTAACACCAGAGTAGTGGGTTAGATTCCCTGGACCACCCCATACGTAAAATATATGCACGCGCGACTGTAAGTCGCTTTGGATGAACGCAACCGCTAAATGACATATATTGTTTTTAGCCCTTGTTTTCTACAGCTCTTCGTTTGACACGCGTTAGAGACCTGGTCTTGCTTCACCTCCCCCTCCGTTTTAACATATGGCCCCGGAGAGCGGCAGCAGTTCCAGACGACTGTGTGATCTCGCTCTCCGTAGCCGATGTGAGTAGGACTTTTAAACAGGTCAGCATTCACAGGCGGATTACCAGGGCGTGTACTCGGAGTGTGCGCTGACCAGCTGACGGGTGTCTTCACTGACCTTTTCTACCTCTCCCTGACCCAGTCTGTAACGTCTACTACGTTTCAAGCAGACCACCATAGTCCCTGTGCTTAAGAACGCCAAGGTAACCTGTCTAAATGCACTCACATCTGTAGCATGAAATGCTGGACGTGACTCACAACGACAACATCATCCCAGACACCCTGGACCCAGGTACCGCCCCAACAGATACACAGATGACGCAATCTATATTGCACTCCACACTACCCTCTCCCACCTGGACAAGAGGAACACCTATGTGAGAACGCTGTTCATTGACTACAGCTCAGCATTCAACACCATAATACCCTCCAAGCTCATCACTGGGACTGAACAACTCCCTTTGCGACTGGATCCTGGACTTCCTGACGGGCTGCCCCTGGTGCTGAGGGTAGGCAACAACACATCCGCCACATTGACCCTCAACATGGGGGCCCCTCAGGGGTGCGTGCTTTGTCCCCTCCTGTACTCCCTGTTTACCCACAACTGCGTGGCCGTGCACGACTCCAACACCACCATTAAGTTTTCCAACGACACAGCGGTGGTAGGCCTCTTCCCCCTCAGAAGACTGAAAAGATTTGGCATGGGCTCCTCAGATCCTCAAAAAGTTCTACAGCTGCACCATTGCGAGCATCTTGACTGGCTACATCACCGCTTGGTGTGGCACTGCTTGGCATCCGACCCCAAGGAGCTACCTGGGGCAGTGCGTACGATCCAGTACACCAGTGGGGCCCAGATCCCTGCCATCCAAGACCTCTATACCAGGCGTTGTCAGAGGAAGGACCTAAAAATTGTCAAAGACTCCAGCCAACCAAGTCACAGACTGTTCTCTCTGCTACCCCACGGCAAGCGATACCGATGCACCAAGACTGGAATCAACAGGACCCTGAACAAATTCTAATCCCAAGCCATAAGAATACCATGTATTGTAGTTAACGGAATAGCTACCCGGACTATCTGCATTGACACTCTTTGCACAAAAGCTTTTGACTCATCACATACTGTACGCTGCTGCTACTATTTATTATCTATCCTGTTATGTACATAGCTACCTCAATTGCCTCGTACCCCTGCACATCGACTTGGTACCGGTAGCCAGTGTATATAGCCAAGTTACTCATTGTCTATTTATTATATTTCCTATATTTATTCCTTTGCATCGTTGGGAAGGGCCCGTAAGTAAGCATTTCACCTGTTGTTTACGAAGCATGTGACAAATACAATTTCATTTGTTTCGATCATTTGTTTGCATAGGTTAATCAACAGGTGCCTTAGAAAGTTGTCTGGGAATAAGGCGTCATTTGTGCGTCATTTGAGAAGTGGGTGTCACCAGAGGTTTCCGTCACATTGCCTGGCTACAGAGGGCACAGATTGACCTGTGATGGATGGGGTGTCAGACAGGCAGTGCACCGGGCAGCAGAGGAGGGGTCCTAATGGTCGTCTGGGCTGAGGTGAGGAGAGGCGATTAGGTGAGGCATTGTGGAAGAGTGATGAAGTGCTGCCAGCCAGCCAGCCAGCCAGCCAGCCGACGGCCCTTTGGAGATTCAGAGCAGAACTGAGAGAGAGAGACATCGGAGTGAGGGGAAAGTGAAACGGAGAGAGAAAGAGAGAGAGAGAGAGAGGAGAATGGAGAGAGCAAGAGAGAACAGAGAGAGGGAGAGGAAGAGGAGAGAACACACAGTCCTCAGAGGCTCCTCACGGTCACCCGACAGCTTTATGGCTACTTCCTCTTTTGTTTATTGCTCTTATATCCCTTGGCTTCAGCCCAGTAGGAAGCTGTGTGTTTGTTTGTGTGTGTCTGGGTGTGCGCACGCACATACCTGCCTGCATGCATGCTTGTATCTGCATTCATGTACTGTATGTTCGTGTGTGTTAGTGCATTTGTGTGGTTTCTGTGCATGGCATTTTAGCTGTAGAAAGTACCCTGAGGGTGTCCCCTAGCTTAGCAGAGCCAGTGTTACTCACAGCAGGCCCTGGAGCTGTTCAGAGCCTCAGGTGACATTGGGGCAAGAACACAGTCCTCCCATCTAGTAAATCACCTTCAAATAATTACAACACTCTGAGTTTGTGTCTCTCAAAGACACTGGAAATGCATTGGGTGATGGGGAAAGGACCTGCCTAAGTCACCTTACCCTTCTCTGGGACTGAAACTGACTCTGTTGGCACTTGTTCCCCAATGGAAAGTTCCAGAGCTGCTACATCTATTGCTTATTTGTCACGCCTAAACTTTCTCCTCTGCTCCCTCTCTCCTCCTTTGCCATCTGTCGCTTCTTGACAAACACATGGTGTCTTGTTTGGCGGACTCAGCAGCCCCTCGCACTCTGGGCCTCATCCCTATCTCTATGAGGAATGATGGCGGGAGGGAGAGGGAGGGAGGAAGGAGACAGGGAGAAATAAACAGTAAAGGATGCAGAGTGAGAGAGGGGGAGAGATGGAACGATAGAGGATTAGACACTGAGAGAAGGAGATGGGGAGCGAGAGATGGAACGATAGAGGCAGAGCGAGAGAGAGGAGGAGAGATGGAAAAAGAGATGGAGAGTCACATGGATCAGGCAGGGGGGGGGTGAATTCATTGTAATGACACATGGTCACAGGGCAGGGCTACAGTATGTTCTACCACAATGTGTCCCACTCACTAGAGCGGAATTAATGAACAGCTCAGCCTGAGGGCAAAATCTTTAGGAATTCGATTGTAGAGACTCTATATCTCTTGATTCACTCTATTTTATAATGTGTATTTCAATTAACAATTTATGTTCCATTTGACAATCTGAGCACTGGCTTTTCCTTCACTCTACGGTCCAACTCATCCCAAATTGGGTTGAGGTCGGGTGATTGTGGAGGCCTGGTCATCTGATGCAGCACTCTAAGACTCTCCTTCTTGGTCAAATCGCCCTTACACGCCTGGAGCTGTGTTGGGTCATTGTCCTGTTGAAAAACAACAAAATATAAGTCCTACTAAGAAAAAAACAGATGGGATGGCCTATCGCTGCAGAATGTTATGGTAGACATGCTGGTTAAGTGTGCCTTAAATTCTAAATAAATCACAGACAGTGTCACCAGCAAAGCACCCGCACACCATCACACCTCCTCCTCCTTGCTTCACAGTGGGAACCACACATGTAGAGATCATCCGCTCACCTACTCCGCGTCTCACAAAGACACGGTGGTTGGAACCAAAAATCTCAAATTTAGACTCATCCGACCAAAGCACAGATTTCCACCAGTCTAACGTCCATTGCTCGTGTTTCTTGGCCCAAGCAAGTCTCTTCTTCTTGGTGTCCTTTAATTGTGTTTTCTTTGCAGCAATTTGACCATGAAGGCCTGATTCACACAGTCTCCTCTGAACAGTTGATGTTGAGATGTATCTGTTACTTGAACTCTGTGAAGCATTTATTTGGGCTGCAATTTCTGCGTCTTGTACCTCTAATGAACTTATCTTCTGCAGCGGAGGTAACTCTGGGTCTTCCTTTCTTATGGTGGTCCTCATGAGAGTCAGTTTCTTCATAGTGCTTGATGTTGTTTTACGACTGCACTTGAAAAATCTTCCAAAGTTCTTGAAATGTTCCCTATTGACTGACCTTCATGTCATAAAGTAATGATGGACTGTCATTTCTCTTTGCTTAATTGAGCTGTTCTTGCCATAATATGGACTTGGTCTTTTACCAAATAGGGCTATCTTCTGTATACCCCCCTACCTTGTCACAACACAACTGATTGGCTCAAATGCATTAAGACGGAAAGAATGCCAAGAGCGTACAAAGCTGTCAAGGCAAAGGGTGGCTACATTAAAGATGATGATTCCATATGTGTTATTTCATAGTTTTGATGTCTTCACTATTATTCTACAATGTAGAAAATTGTAAAAATAAAGAAAAATCCTGGAATGCGTAGATGTGTCCAAATCTTTGACTGGCACTTTACATGAAGCACACACACACACGCACGCACGCACGCACGCACGCACACACACACACACACACACACACACACACACACACACACACACACACACACACACACACACACACACACACACACACACACACACACACACACACACACACACACACACACACACACACACACACACACACACACACACACACACTCACCCACCCAAGTGTGATGGTGATGACATGCTTGCACACCTATCCACAAGTGTGTTAGCCCCAGGGAGAGTTTAAGTGCTGTCGTTGTCCACCTGCCTCTTGAAAACAGGCTACTTCATCAGACAGACTGTCAAGAGAAAATGTGGAGAAAACAGTTGCTGAAACCAACACATACTGTATGATGTTCTTACATCCTCTTGCATGTCAATGACAAGTTATGTCATGAATAAATGTCATTCCATGTATATTAATCTGTGTCTAGCTGGTATCTTTGGATTCTAAGTGCTTGTGAGTCACTATAGCACATGTCTCTCTCTCTCTACAATCCGTTTTGCTTCTCTTAGCTTATCATACACGATTGATTCAGTAATTTTTCAGGAACACAAAGGCTAGCATTGATGTTGTGCTCAATAACGTTGAGGCTGGAACGCACTTTTGACCAGTCAGATTACGTGGTCGGAACTACACTGTAACCATTTCATAATACACTATATTGACCCCCCCCCCCTCCAGGTTGTGATATGTTGCTGATGATTATTTACAGTATGTTATTTATCATGCTGTATGATGTATATATGTAAGTGTTCTGTCAACACTAGATAGAATGTCACAGCCATACAACTGCTATCACATATTAGGAGAGGCACGGGCAGGGTGGGACACTAGGCTAGGGCTAACTTCTCAATAAGCTAGTTAGCCACGAGAAGCTAGCTGCATCTCGATGAGCTAGCTGGCCACATCTCAATGTGCAAGCTGGCCACATCTCAATGAGCTAGCTAGCCACATCTCAATGAGCTAGCTAGCCATATCTCAATGAGCTAGCTGGCCACATCCAAATAAGCTAGCTGGCCACATCTCAATGAGCTAGCTGGCCAACTCTCAATAAGCTAGCTGACCACATCTCAATGAAGTAGCTGGCCACATCTCAATGAGCTAGCTGGCCACATCTCAATGAGCTAGCTAGCCACATCTCAATGTGCTAGCTGGCCATATCTCAATGAGCTAGCTGGCCACATCTCAATGAGCTAGCTAGCTAGGACCACAAGAGAGGACACTAACAACACGGACCTAGACAGTACACACAGACCCAGAGTCGCAGCAGATACTCCACAGAAGTTGAGAAATAATAGAGTGAGAGGGGGAGAGGGTATGTGTGTGTGTGTTTGCATGTATCAGCGTACGTGTGTTCACACGTGTGTGTTTCTGTGTGTGTGTCAGTGTGTGGGTGCGTATCAGTAATGTTGCTAGTCTGTTACCGCATAGGTCTCATTAATGAGTATTCATAGGTCTCATCTCTCTGTTCCAAGATGGCATAGCAGTTCAGACGTCTTTTGTCCTCGTCTTGTCGTGTCCCGTATATATATATATTTACAACTTTTTTCACATACATTTTTTAAATTTTCCATAACCTCATCTTCAAAACACTCTCCTGCAACCCGCCTCACCAATTTATATTTATAAAAAAGTATTATTTACCTCAAATCTGTAATCCTCCAAGAAGCTAGCCAGAAACTCCAAGAAGCTAGCCAGAAACTAGCCAGAAGCTAGCCAGGAGCTAGCCAGGAGCTAGCCAGAAGCTAGCCAGAAGCTAATCCAGAAGCTAATCAGAAGCTAGTTCAGAAGCTAGTTCAGAAGCTAGTTCAGAAGCTAGTTAGCTTCTTTACTGGCAAATCGTTAGTATTCAGCTAACCACGGTTTGTGGTCATCAGCTATCCTTTAGCTCAAAAATCTATCGCCAGTTTTGTATGGCGCAGCGCGGCTCGGAACGGAACATACCGGACCAATTTTTCTCTCCATGTCCCTGGATTTCAACCGCTAACTCTGGACATTCATACCTGGATCTCACAGCTAACTAGCTGCTATCCGTGTGACTATCGGCTTTCGTCGATTCCAGAGCAAACATCAATTATTCCGGAGCTAGCCAGCTGAAGAGTTCCATCAATCACTCATGGGCTGCAGTCACCTATCCGGACCCGTTATACTGCCTACGCGGAGCCCCACCGGGCCTTCACAACTGTACTGCCGACGTTATCTACCCGAAGGAGTTATCCGGCTGGCTCCTCCGTTGCGACATTACCTGAACGCCCATCTGCGGCCTGCTAACCGTTAGCTGTCTCATCGGCTGCTATCTGAATAGACAATCGGACAATTTTTTTATTTCTTTTTATTATTATTTCTTTTTATTATTTTCTTCTTGGGCCTCTATAACTATATCTATTGTTTTTATTTTTGTTGTTGTTGTGTGATTTGGATTAATCCCCTTTACCACACGGAACCCCACTAATCTACTAACGGAACGCAAGAGGTGGCTAAGGAACGCAAGAGGTGGCTAATAACAGACCTCCATCCTATGCTAGCTTGCTACCGATGGCCTGGCTAGCTGTCTAAATTGCCGTGACCCCCCAACCAACCTCTCCACTCACCGGACCCTTTTGATCACTCGACTAAGCATGCCTCTCCTTAATGTCAATGTGCCTTGTCCATTGCTGTTCTGGTTAGTGTTTATTGGCTTATTATTGGCTTATTTCACTGTAGAGCCTCTAGTCCTGCTCACTATACCTTATCCAACCTATTAGTTCCACCACCCACACATGCAATGACATCTCCCGGCGCTCTCTTTTGACGACTTCTGTAACCGTAATAGCCTTGGTTTCATGCATGTTAACATTAGAACACTCCTCCCTAAGTTTGTTCTATTCACTGCTTTAGCACACTCTGCCAACCCGGATGTTCTAGCTGTGTCTGAATCCTGGCTTAGGAAGACCACCAAAAATTCTGAAAATGTTAATTCCAAACTACAACATTTTCAGACAAGATATAACTGCCAAAGGGGGCGGTGTTGCAATCTACTGCAAAGATAGCCTGCAGAGTTCTGTCCTACTATCCAGGTCTGTACCCAAACAATTTGAACTTCTACTTTTAAAAATCCACCTCTCTAAAAACAAGTCTCTCACCGTTGCCGCCTACTATAGAACACCCTCTGCCCCCAGCTGTGCTCTGGACACCATATGTGAACTGATTGCCCCCCATCTATCTTCAGAGCTCGTGCTGCTAGGCGACCTAAACTGGAACATGCTTAACACCCCAGCCATCCTACAATCTAAACTTGATGCCCTCAATCTCACACAAATTATCAATGAACCTACCAGGTACCTCCCCAAAGCCTTAAACACGGGCACCCTCATAGATATCATCCTAACCAACTTGCCCTCTAAATACACCTCTGCTGTCTTCAACCAAGATCTCAGCGATCACTGCCTCATTGCCTGCATCCGTAATGGGTCAGCGGTCAAACAACCTCCACTCATCACTGTAAAACGCTCCCTGAAACACTTCAGCGAACAGGCCTTTCTGATCGACCTGGCCGGGGTATCCTGGAAGGATATTGATCTCATCCCGTCAGTAGAGGATGCCTGGATATTTTTTTAAAATATTTAAAGCATTTTTCTACGGCTGGCCATGCTTTCCACCTGGCTACTCCTACCCCGGTCAACAGCACTGCACCCCCCACAGCAACTCGCCCAAGCCTTCCCCATTTCTCCTTCTCCCAAATCCGTTCAGCTGATGTTCTGAAAGAGCTGCAAAATCTGGACCCCTACAAATCAGCCGGGCTAGACCATCTGGACCCTTTCTTTCTAAAATTATTTGCCGAAATTGTTGCCACCCCTATTACTAGCCTGTTCAACCTCTCTTTCGTGTCGTCTGATATTCCGAAAGATTGGAAAGCAGCTGCGGTCATCCCCCTCTTCAAAGGGGGGGACACTCTTGACTCAAACTGCTACAGACCTATATCTATCCTACCATGCCTTTCTAAGGTCTTCGAAAGCCAAGTCAACAAACAGATTACCGACCATTTCGAATCTCACCATACCTTCTCTGCTATGCAATCTGGTTTCAGAGCTGGTCATGGGTGCACCTCAGCCACGCTCAAGGTCCTAAACAATATCTTAACCGCCATTGATAAGAAACATTACTGTGCAGCCGTATTCATTGATCAGGCCAAGGCTTTCAACTCTGTCAATCACCACATCCTCATCGGCAGACTCGACAGCCTTGGTTTCTCAAATGATTGCCTCGCCTGGTTCAACAACTACTTCTCTGATAGAGTTCAGTGTGTCAAATCGGAGGGTCTGCTGTCCGGACCTCTGGCAGTCTCTATGGGGGTGCCACAGGGTTCAATTCTTGGACTGACTCTCTTCTCTGTATACATCAATGAGGTCGCTCTTGCTGCTGGTGAGTCTCTGATCCACCTCTACGCAGACGACACCATTCTGTATACTTCTGGCCCTTCTTTGGACACTGTGTTAACAACCCTCCAGGCAAGCTTCAATGCCATACAACTCTCCTTCCGTGGCCTCCAATTGCTCTTAAATACAAGTAAAACTAAATGCATGCTCTTCAACCGATCGCTACCTGCACCTACCCGCCTGTCCAACATCACTATTCTGGACGGCTCTGACTTAGAATACGTGGACAACTACAAATACTTGTGTCTGGTTAGACTGTAAACTCTCCTTCCAGACCCATATCAAACATCTCCAATCCAAAGTTAAATCTAGAATTGGCTTCCTATTTCGCAACAAAGCATCCTTCACTCATGCTGCCAAACATACCCTTGTAAAACTGACCATCCTACCAATCCTTGACTTTGGCGATGTCATTTACAAAATAGCCTCCAATACCCTACTCAACAAATTGGATGCAGTCTATCACAGTGCAATCCGTTTTGTCACCAAAGGCCCATATACTACCCACCATTGCGACCTGTACGCTCTCGTTGGCTGGCCCTCGCTTCATACTCGTCGCCAAACCCACTGGCTCCATGTCATCTACAAGACCCTGCTAGGTAAAGTCCCCCCTTAACTCAGCTCACTGGTCACCATAGCATCTCCCACCTGTAGTACACGCTCCAGCAGGTATATCTCTCTCGTCACCCCCAAAACCAATTCTTTCTTTGGCCGCCTCTCCTTCCAGTTCTCTTCTGCCAATGACTGGAACGAACTACAAAAATCTCTGAAACTGGAAACACTTATCTCCCTCACTAGCTTTAAGCACCAACTGTCAGAGCAGCTCACAGATTACTGCACCTGTACATAGCCCACCTATAATTTAGCCCAAACAACTACCTCTTTCCCTACTGTATTTAATTAATTAATTTATTTTGCTCCTTTGCACCCCATTATTTTTTCACCCCATTATTTTTTCTATTTCTACTTTGCACATTCTTCCATTGCAAATCTACCATTCCAGTGTTTTACTTGCTATATTGTATTTACTTTGCCACCATGGCCTTTTTTTTTGCCTTTACCTCCCTTATCTCACCTCATTTGCTCACATCGTATATAGACTTGTTTATACTGTATTATTGACTGTATGTTTGTTTTACTCCATGTGTAACTCTGTGTCGTTGTATGTGTCGAACTGCTTTGCTTTATCTTGGCCAGGTCGCAATTGTAAATGAGAACTTGTTCTCAACTTGCCTACCTGGTTAAATAAAGGTAAAATAAAAAAAATAAAAAATAAAGCCTGTGTTTGTATCAGTGTGTGTGCATGCGTGTCAGTTTCTATGTTCACGCACGTGTGTGCATTTGTGCACGTGTGCGTGAGACACACATGTTTCCTTAAGTGACTTTATGGCAGGAGTAATGTGTGTGGAGCTATAAAGATCCTGGCACTAGTGCTGATAGGGCAGGAGGGAAACAGAACTCCTTGAATGGGCCGGGTTCCAGAGCCACATGTTTGCCCTGTGCTATCCGCAACTATTTTGGGCCTGTGAGTTTAGTTTGGCACCGACCGTTGCTCATTAAATCCTACAGGCCCATGGCCGCAGTCACCTTGTCCGACAGGGTGTGTGTTTGTGTATGCGTGTACATGTGTGTGCGTGTTCGTGCGTGCGTGCATGTGCGTGTGCGTGTGTGTGTGCGTGTGCGTGAGAGTGTGTCATCTTTTATCATTTGGTTTGCTCCTGTTCTGAGAGGCTGTGGCTGTCTCGTGAGGAGTTGTCACACTGGAAGAGTGAGGTGGAGAGAGAGGGGAGCGAGGGAGCAGCGGGTGGAGGAGGGGAGAGGAGAGAGAGAGGGGAGCGAGGGAGCAGCGGGTGGAGGAGGGGAGAGGCCAGAGGGAAAGTGCCGAGTTAAGTGTGCAAGCAAAGCATTCGTTTGTAGTCTACAGAGATGGGTGTTCCTCTGCACCAGCTGTGAAGGTCATCTCTCCCATATGCCAAGTTCCTGGTGTGGAATCCGTGGTGTGTGTATATTGGTGTGTGTTTCTACACTGGGTGGCAAGGATGATGAGATGGCATAGGGATAGATATATTTAACATTTATTTAACTAGGCAAAAGTCAGTTAAGAACAAATTCTTATTTACAATGACGGCTTACCAAAGAGGGTTCATGATTGAGTCTCTGAATGAGGAGATTGAGATAAAACTGTCCCGTTTGAGTGTTTGTTGCAGCTCGCCAGCTGCAGCCAACTGAAAGAGGAGCGACTCATAGATGTGTGTGCTTTGGGGACCTTTAACAGAATGTGACTGGTAGAACGGGTGTTGTATGTGGAGGATGAGGGCTGCAGTAGGTATGTCAGATAGGGGGGAGTGAGACCTAAGAGGGTTTTATAAATAAGCATCAACCAGTGGGTCTTGCGACAGGTATACAGAGATGACCAGTTTACAGAAGAGTATAGAGTGCAGTGATGTGTCCTATAAGGAGCATTGGTGGCAAACCTGATGGCCGAATGGAAAAGAACATCTAGCCGCTCGAGAGCACCCTTACATGCCGATCTATAAATTACGTCTCCGTAGTCTAGCATGGGTAAGATGGTCATTATGAGACACAGTTGGTGGTAAGGTAAGCATTTCACTGTTAGTCCACACCTGCTATTTACGAAGCATGTGATGAATACAATATGATTTGATTTGATTTGGCTTTTGCATGACACTGTGATGTGGCGTAGTGAGGTGGTAGGATGGCTGGAGGGGTTTGTTGGCATTGCAGTCTCTTTTAAGCTCTGCTGTTTGGCAAAGCGTGCCAGGGTGGCAGAGTGGTGTATTTTCACTAAATCCACACTGAGAGAGCTGTGTGTGTGTGTGTGTGTGTGTGTGTGTGTGCGTGCGTGCGTGCGTGCGTGCGTGCGTGCGTGCGCGCGTGTGTGTGTGTGTGTGTGTGTGTGAGTGAGTGCACCCTTGGGTAGAGTGCTTAGTATGTGCGTGTATGCTTGTGTGTCAATCTCTATGTGTGTGTATCAGACGGGAACCGTGGCTGTCACAACTGCTTTTTGTTGTTTGACAGCCTGGGATACAGGCGTCCCATCTCCCACCTGCTGACGTACAAAGCACACAAGCCCCAAGTGATCCACCGGCTTGGAGGAGACGCATGAAATGATCTACCCAGTGGTGGGGGAGAGGTGGAGAGGACTCATGGTGGGACTGGGAGAGGAGGAGGGAATGGGAGGGCTGAGGTGTGTGAAGTGTGTGTGTTCATGTGTTTACAGAAGCCCCTGTGGAACTTAGTGGGAGGAGTGGGAGCTTGTTTGTCTCTTTCGCTGTCATCCCAGAGCCTCACTGACACACACACATCTGCACGTGGACACGCACACGCACACACACACACACACACACACACACACACACACACACACACACACACACACACACACACACACACACACACACACACACACACACACACACACACACACACACACACACACACACACACACACACACAGGGGAGGCTTGGAGAACTCTCAGCTGGGATACAGATCTCTGATTAGCTCTACAGACAGAGCTCTAACATATAATAAAGCATATGAAAGTCAATTAACATAAGTAGTTAATTGGGTATTATTGGGTACAATCTAAAAAAATTACTTTACCTTGACATGACTCATGTACTATTATGACTATGTGCTACTCAACCACACATCTCAACAATCTTGTCATAATCACTAAAATGTGGTAATTAGCTAAATTGAGCAGGAACTACCAAAACATTTACCTCATCTCTTAAGTCTCACTGGGGTTGCCACTGATTTCCAAGGGAGATTGTCGTGGCAGGGCAAATATCAGAGCTATTATAAATCAATTATTCATTAATAATATGAATATGCCATTCAGCAGACACTTTTATCCAAAGTGACTTACAGTCATGCGTTCATATTTGTTTCATAGAGGTGGGTCAGGGAATCGAAACAACTACCCTGGTGTTGCAAATTCCATGCTCTAACAACTGAGCTACAGAGGATCACTTGTATTTCAAAAAATATACATATGTCATTGTAGGCATGCGAAAGTTGTTATATTTATCAACAATACAGGATATCATCACTTGTTTTCAGAGGTATTCCGCACATAGTAACAAACATCCTTTCCCACTAACAGAGTACATACCAACGGACAGGCACTAACATACCATAACCTCCCCACACTATTATCCATCTACTGCATTATGTCATATGGGCTCTCACGCTCTGTTATCTACATACATGTTTCTATGGACCCTCCAGTGTTGAGTCTGTGAAGACACCTGCAGCTTTTGTCCATCTAGGAGGGCCTTTGAGAGTGCACTGCTGTGCCGTAGTGCACAGGAGAGACGGCAGCCAATAGGAGGAGAGGGAGAGAGAGGGGAGGAGAGGGGGGTGAGAAACACCACCATTCATGTAAGTCCTTGAGCTGTCAAAATGAGAAGAGATGAAAGGCAAACAGGTGGCCAAAGGAGGAGAGGGAAGGACAGACAGAGATGGAGGGAGAACAGAAAAATAACGTGTTGCTGGCTGCGGTGGGTACCGGGTAAGAATGAAGGTGACTCGTGTTTACCAAGCTTTGGGGCGGAGCTAGAGCATCAGCTGGTCTCAGACAGAGATGGAGGGAGGAGAGGGGAAGAGGGATGGCGGGAGGGAGAGAAAGGGAGATGGAGGGAAGAGAGAGGAAGAGAGATGGAGGGAGGGAGAGGAAGAGAGATGGAGGGAGGGAGAGAAATTGAGGGAGGGAGAGAGGGATGCATGAACGGAGAGAGAGAGAAAGGAGGAAAGAGAGAGCGATAGAGTGAGAGAATGAGGTGGAGGGAGAGGGAAATTGAAGGAGATGAGGAGAGAGAAATGGAGAGAGAGAGAGTGAAATGGAGAGAGACAGCGATCGAGGGAGAGATGTTTAAATTGAGATTTCACAAAGAGAGAGAGTGTCAAAAAACACAGAGGCGAAATGGAACAAGGTCACAGAGGAGATTAGATAGGAAACATAGACTGCAAAATTAGGAGCCATTAGCCATACGTTACATGCGGTATGACAAACAGCACAAACAGCAGTAATCTCAAATCACACAAAGCAGTTATGTGCAAGTGAAAGCAGTCCAGACTGTAAAAGCACACAGAGAGTGAGGGAGGAGGAGGAGAAAGGGGGCAGAGCCTACACCAAGCCCTGCCTATCAGGCTGAGGTGGGCAGGGAGAGAGAGTTGGGAAGGAGGGAGCGAGTGAGGGAGAGGGAGAGCGCGTGAGAAAGAAAGAGGTAGACAGAGATGCAGAGATCCAGTCAGTCTGCCTGTGCCGGTGAGGTGGTGTGTGGCAGTGCTGCTGTACAGTGTGGTCCGTTAGGACCAGGACCAACCCAGTCTGGATCTAGAACCACAACCAGACACCATGTCAGGCACCACTCCCGAGCCCACTCCTCCGAGGGTCCACTCTAAAAAGGCTGGGATCCGGGCCGCGGTGATTCTAATCGGACTCCTGCAAAAGTCGCGACGAGCAAAGGAGAGAGAGAGGGAGCAGGAGAGAGAGAGAGAGCGGTGGGTGAACTTTCTCTGCTGTTTGGTCTCCTGGCTGGTCTGGTTGGCAACCTGCCTGCCTCAGAGGTTCACACATACTGCACTGCAGTGTTAAGTTAAGCTTTCAGAGCAACTTTAATTGCCTGCCGTTGTTAGTGTCAGTCTGTCTGTAAGTGGTGATTGTACGCACAGGTCGATGCTTGTGTGTGCCTTGTCTTTGTCTGGGTCCTTGTCTTTTGCGTGGCTGGTGTGTGTGCCTTGTCTTTGTCTGGGTCCTTGTCTTTTGCGTGGCTGGTGTGTGTGTGTTGTTCTTGACACCACTTGTGTTGTTATGTGCCTATCTGGGTCAGTGAAATGACAGGAGAGAGAGAGTGAAGTTAAAGGTGAGGAGGTGTCAGTTGAGAGCTTGTAAAAGAGAAAAGAGACGGAGAGAGAGAGCACTATGAGTGCCTCTTCAACCTATTGTACCCTCAGCGATAGCTGGAGCCATTCCACTTAGGATTCAACATACTGTGTTGTTTAATGATATGTGGCTCCAGAACACAATGGAACGGTTGCCGAAGACTCAAACTGGTTGGAAAGGAATGGATAGGCAAGGGAACGGATAGGCAAGGGAACGGATAGGCAAGGGAACGGATAGGCAAGGGAACGGATAGGCAAGGGAACGGATAGGCAAGGGAACGGATAGGCAAGGGAACGGATAGGCAAGGGAACGGATAGGCAAGGGAACGAATAGGCAAGGGAATGGATAGGCAAGGGAATGGATAGGCGGATAGGCAAGGGAACGGATAGGAACGGATAGGGAACGGATAGGCAAGGGAACGGATAGGCAAGGGAACGGATAGGCAAGGGAACGGATAGGCAAGGGAACGGATAGGCAAGGGAACGGATAGGCAAGGGAACGGATAGGCAAGGGAACGGATAGGCAAGGGAACGGATAGGCAAACTGGCCTCAATGTTAACAGACCAAACAATTTGAGTGTTTGACAGTGACTCAAAGGGAGAGGTCTCAGTGATGTCCGTTTAATGGGAGTGTGTGTGTGTGTGTGTGTGTGTGTGTGTGTGTGTGTGTGTGTGTGTGTGTGTGTGTGTGTGTGTGTGTGTGTGTGTGTGTGTGTGTGTGTGTGTGTGTGTGTGTGCATATATTGCAATGTATGTTGTTAACGATGGGACTGCCAATGGTGCAAATGTCAGGTGACAACAGTAAATAGTAGCGAGAGAGAGAGAGAAGAGAGGAGAGAGGGGAGAGAGAGAGAGATGAGAGAGAGAGAGGGAGAAAGGAGAGAGAGAGGAGAGAGAGAGAGATAGGAGAGCAAGAGAGGAGAGAGCGAGAGAGAGAGAGAGAGAGAGGAGAGCGGGAGGGAGAGAGAGGAGAGAGAGAGGAGAGAGGGAGAGAGAGAGAGAGGAGAGAGAGAGAGAGAGAGAGAGAGAGAGAGAGAGAGAGAGAGAGAGAGAGAGAGAGAGAGAGAGGAGAGTGAGAGGGAAAGAGAGGAGAGAGAGAGAGAGAGAGAGAGAGAGGAGAGTGAGAGGGAGAGAGAGGAGGGAGAGAGAGGAGAGAGAGGAGAGAGAGAGAGAGAGAGAGAGAGAGAGAGACTAGTACAGGTAGGTTATGTTGTTTTTAGCTGTTAATCACTGCTTTACTTTGGAAAGCTGAAAAAGCATGGCTGTGAGAGGAGGGTTATTTCGACACCAAGGCAATCTGATAGTGTGGACACAGTGAGAGAACAGGGGAAATTGAGGTTCCAGTGGAAATGAAACAGTGCCCTGAGGTTCTTTATGCTAAAAACCAATGTTCAGGAACAACTTGTATGCACACACACACAGAGTCTCACACACGCATACTGTGCTGCCGTACAAAAAGGCATCACAAACACACAGTCTCACAAACACGTACCATGCAGTACCGCACGAAAAGACATCACTAATAACGCAAACACTTGCATTGACACACACTAGACCTAGATGGTTGTGATTGTGGTTTATTGGTTGTGTGTGCGAGTTAGTTTGATGAGGGGTTTCTGCACACGGTCAGACGTACACACATGGTCTATGATAAGTAGAAGTGGTGGTGGGCCTTAGATTATGTCCTCGGTGGCTGTCCTCCGCATTGGACGAGCACAGCTGGGCCACACATTCTTTAAAATCACTTCATGACGGATTTACAATGTATGCTGTTCCTCATTAACTTGATTAGTGTGGTGCTCCCTTGTAGTGTGTGTGTGTGTGTGTGTGTGTGTG
This sequence comes from Oncorhynchus masou masou, assembly GCF_036934945.1. Classification (NCBI taxonomy): domain Eukaryota; kingdom Metazoa; phylum Chordata; class Actinopteri; order Salmoniformes; family Salmonidae; genus Oncorhynchus; species Oncorhynchus masou. Next base: position 57,334,999 of record NC_088224.1, read on the forward strand.
TGTGTGTGTGTGTGTGTGTGTGTGTGTGTGTGTGTGTGTGTGTGTGTGTGTGTGTGTGTGTGTGTGTGTGTGTGTGTGTGTGTGTGTGTGTGCGTGCGTGCGTGTGTGCGTGCGTGCGTGCATGTGCGTGTGCGCGCGCGTGTGTGTGTGTGCGTAATTAGAATGCACCTGTATGGTGTGTATACGTGTGTCTTTCAAAGAGTTGCCAGTAGTAATCCATTTCTTTGTGTGTATAAGTGAGTGGGATTGCATATGTGATTGTGGATTTGTGTTTGTGTGTACAAAACCTTAGCAACACCTGCTATTTCCATGACATAGACTGACCAGGTGTATCCAGGTGAAAGCTATGATCCCTCATTGATGTCACCTGTTAAATCCACTTCAATCAGTGTAGATGAAGGGGAGGAGACGGGCTCAAGAAGGATTTTCAAGCCTTGGGATTTTTAAGTCAGAGGGTGAATGGGCAAGCTGAAGTATTGAAGTGCCGTTGAACGTGGTATGGTAGTAGGTACCAGGGACACCAGTTTGAGTGTGTCAAGAACTTCTAAGCTGCTGAGTTTTTCATGCTCAACAGTTTCCTGTGTGTATCAAGAATTGTCCACCACCCAAAGGACATCCAGCCAATTTGACACAACTGTGGGAAGCATTGGAGTCAACATGGGCCAGCATCCCTGTGGAACGCTTTTGACACCTTTTAGAATTGAGGCTGTTCTGAGGGCAAACTGGGGTGCAACTCAATATTAGGAAGGCGTTCCAAATATTTTGTACACTCAGTGTGTGTGTGTGTGTGTGTGTGTACATTTCTGTGCTAGCTTAGCGGCTTAGAATAGTAACCCAGTCAGTCCAGTGCGTTGTGTGTGGTGTGTCTCCTAACCCTCCTTGGAAAAGGTGTCAGTGTATGTTGTGTGTGTGAAGTGTTACGTTTCTGTGCTAGCTTAGCGGCTTAGAAAAGGAACCCAGTCAGTCCAGTATGTTGTGGTTGAGAAAGGTTGAGGGTTCTGGGTTCCTGTCTCCTAACCCTCCTTGGAAAAGGAACCCAGTCAGTCCAGTATGTTGTTGTGGTTGAGAAGGGTTGAGGGTTCTGGGTTCCTGTCTCCTAACCCTCCTTAGAAAAGGAACCCAGTCAGTCCAGTGCGTTGTTGTGGTTGAGAAGGGTTGAGGGTTCTGGGTTCCTGTCTCCTAACCCTCCTTAGAAAAGGAACCCAGTCAGTCCAGTATGTTGTTGTGGTTGAGAAGGGTTGAGGGTTCTGGGTTCCTGTCTCCTAACCCTCCTTGTTCCTCCTGGTTGATTGGCAGCCCTCCTCCCGTCCCCTGTAGGGGGGGTTAATACCTGTCTAACTGGAGTTAAGCACACTCAATCATAGCATACACCATGATTAGAATCTCTGCTGCCTGATTATGATACACTCTAGTCATTACTGTTCAACAGTTCCCGCATGGACTGTTTCCCAAATGGCACATTATTCACTATATAAGGCCAGAGGGCTCTGGTCAAACGTAGCGCACTATGTAGGGAATAGGGTGCCATTTGGGGAACAGCCAGGGTTGAGAGTGTGAACAGCCTGCTAACCTGCCTCTTATCACCCCCCTCTCTCCATCCTCCATTTAATACAATCTCTTTAATTTTCTGACTCATCCTTGCCCTCCCACTTCGCTCATTCTCCCTCTTCCTCTCCCTCTCTCATTCACTCCTTCGTTCTCCCCTTCCCCCACTCTGCCAGTCTCTGTGAAAACAGTCAGCAGCTGTCAGGGATCACAAGGAGACTTTACTGTTAGCCCTCCAGGCATGAACGAAATACACACACATGCTACTCACACACGCACACACGCACACACACGCACACACACTCACGCATGCCTGCACCTGCACACACATATACACACACAAACAAACACACACACAATCAGCAAATATCTACTGGGAAGCCTGGCACAGAGTAGGTAGAGGTGACAGTACAGGGAAAAGGGGAACTGTTAGCTTCAGTCATTGCAGTGAACCTCTGTGTGTGGGCAGTTTGTCAATTCATACCTTCATACCACAGAACATACACACTCGGGTCTTTATGCGTGAGTGTGTGTTTGAAATTCGGCACTTACGGCGTTCCCCTCTACATCTCACACTGCCTGGAGACTGTGTGAGTTTGATGTTGATGTCTGTGTTTCTGTCTCACCTTGTGTGTGTCCACCTACACACAAGCGTTCAGTTTCGACCTGTACGCTTGTCTCCTTTCCTGTGTGTGTGTGTGTGTGTGTGTGTGTGTGTGTGTGTGTGTGTGTGTGTGTGTGTGTGTGTGTGTGTGTGTGTGTGTGTGTGTGTGTGTGTGTGTGTGTGTGTGTGTGTGTGGAGGGAGCCAGTGAGCTGTGACTTGTGTAATGGATGAACAAAAATAATAATAATAGTGGGAACACTGACATATTGCATGGAGCCTTATTTACAGAGCACAGCTTTGGGGAGGGATTGGAGAAGATATTTTCTCTCTCTCTCTCGCTCTCTCTCTCTCAATAGTACAAAAGAGAAAACGAATAAACTTAAATATGGGTTGAATTTACAATGGTGTTTGTTCTTTATTGGTTGCCCTTTTCTTGTGGCAACAGGTCACAAATGTTGCAGCTGTGATGGCACACTGTGGTATTTCACCCAATGGAAATGGGCGTTTATTAAAATTGGGTTTGTTTTCTAATTCTTTGTGGATCTATGTAATTTGAGGGAAATATGTGTCTCTAATATGGTCATACATTTGGCATGAGGTTAGGAAGTGCAGCTCAGTTTCCACCTCATTTAGTGGGCAGTGTGCTCATAGCCTGTCTTCTCAGGAGAGCCAGGTCTGACCACAGCGGCCTTTCTCAATAGCAAGGCTATGCTCACTGAGTCTGTACATAGTCAAAGCTTTCCTTAGGTTTGGGTCAGTCACAGTGGTCAGATATTCTGCCATTGTGTACTCGCTGTTTAGGGCCAAATAGCATTCTAGTTTGCTCAGTTTATTTGTAAATTCTTTCCAATGTGTCAAGTGTTTGTGTTTGTGAACAGAGCCCCGGGACCAGCTTGCTTAGGGGACTCTTTTCCAGGTTCATCTCTCTGTAGGTGATTGCTTTGTTATGGAAGGTTTTGTGAATCGTTTCCTTTTAGATGGTTGTAGAATTTAAAACGGCTCTTTTCTGGAATTTGATAATTAGCGGGTATCAGCCTAATTCTGCTCTGCATGCATTATTTGGTGTTTTACGTTGTACACAGAGGATATTTTGTGCAGAATTCTGCTTGCAGATGTTCAATTTGGTGTTTGTCCCATGTTGTGAATTCTTGGTGGGTGAGCAGACTCCAGAAAAACCATGAAGGGCAAATGGGTTCTATAACTGATTCAGGTATTTTTAGTCAGATCCTAATTGGTGTGTCATTTTTTGGAACACCAGGTCTGACAGAATCTGTGCAGAAGATTTAGGTGCCCTTTGCCTTTGTTTTTTAGTTTTGGGTGCAGGGTGAACATGTGGTCTGTTGTATGGTAATTTGGTATAAAGCCAATTTGACGTTTGCTCAGTACATTGTTTTCACTGAGGAAATGTATGATCCTGCTGCTAATGATAATGCAGAGGATTTTCCCAAGGTTGCTGTTGACCCATATCCCACTGTAGTTATTGGGTCACATCTGTCTCCACTTTTGTGGATTGAGGTGATCAGTCCTTGGTTCCAAATACTGGAGAAGATGTCCGAGCTAAGAATGAAGTTAAAGAGTTTAAGTACAGCCAATTGGAATTTGTGGTCTGTATATTTTATCATTTCATTGAGGATGCCATTAACACCAGAGGCCTTTTTGGGTTGTAGGGTTTTTATTTTGTCCTGTAGTTCATTCAATGTAATTAGAGAATCCAGTGGGCTCTGGTAGTCTTTAATAGTTGATTTTAAGATTTGTATTTCATCAAGCATATGTTTTTGCTGTTTGTTCTTTGTTATAGGGCCAAACTCTCTCTCTCTCTCTCTCTCTCTCTCTCTCTCTCTCTCTCTCTCTCCCTCTCTCTCTCTCTCTCTCTCTCTCTCTCTCTCTCTCTCTCTCTCTCTCTCTCTCCCTCTCTCTCTCTTCAAACTCTCACATGTACAGTGGGGGTTGTCTGACAGATTGAGACATTTAGGAGATAGTTGTAAGATAGTAGTAGTTCAGTACAGGTCCATTGACAGAGGTTGGGTTAGGTCTATCATCTGAAAGCACATTAGAATATTTCAGTGGTTCATTCTAATACAGTCTTTTGAGGTTAGATCCTAATTAGATTTTTATTTCACGTGATGTCATAATAATAACTAGGAACTGGGAGCTGACACCAGGAAAACACACGCACACACACACACACACACACACACACACACACACACACACACACACACACACACACACACACACACACACACACACACACACACACACACACACACACACACACACACACACACACACACACACACACACACACACACACACACACACACACACACACACACACACACACACACACACACACACACACACACACTCTCTCTCTCTCTTAGAGCTCTCCTATTATTACAGTATAGGGTTGGAACAGAGCCCAGAGAGGGGGAGACCTATAATGGTGTTGACTTACAGAAACACCTGGTCTGTTTACCCTCATAGTGGGGTGGTTGAGGGTGAGGGAACAAGGAAAAGAAGGGAGGAGCCGGGGGAATGAGAAAGGGAGGAGTGAGACAGAGGACAGGTAGTGCAGAAAGAAGGGAGGAGCCGGGGGAATGAGAAGGGGAGGAGTGAGGCAGGGGAATGAGAAGAAGGGAGGAGCCGGGGGAATGAGAAGGGGAGGGCAGGAGGGGACAGGTAGTGCAGAAAGAAGGGAGGAGCTGGGGGAATGAGAAGGGGAGGAGTGAGGCAGAGGACAGGTAGTGCAGAAAGAAGGGAGGAGGGGGAATGAGAAGGGGAGGAGTGAGGTAGAGGAGGTAGTGCAGAAAGAAGGGAGGAGGCAGAGGACAGGGGGAATGAGAAGGGGAGGGGAGGAATGAGGCAGAGGACAGGTAGTGCAGAAGGGAAGCTGGGGGAATGGAGGGGAGCTGAGGCAGAGGGAATGAGAAGGGGAGGACTGGCGGAATGAGGCAGAGGACAGGTAGTGCAGAAAGAAGGGAGGAGCCGGGGGAATGAGAAGGGGAGGAGTGAGGCAGAGGACAGGTAGTGCAGAAAGAAGGGAGGAGCCGGGGGAATGAGAAGGGGAGGAGTGAGGCAGAGGACAGGTAGTGCAGAAAGAAGGGAGGAGCCGGGGGAAAAGAAGGGAGGAGCTGAGGCAGAGGACAGGAATGAGAAGGGGAGGACTGGGGGAATGAGAAGGGGTGGAATGACAGGCAGAGGACAGGTAGTGCAGAAAGAAGGGGAGGATCCAGGTAGTGCAGAAAGAAGGGAGGATCCGGGGGAATGAGAAGGGGAGGAGTGAGGCAGAGGACAGGTAGTGCAGAAAGAAGGGAGGATCCGGGGGAATGAGAAGGGGAGGAGTGAGGCAGAGGACAGGTAGTGCAGAAAGAAGGGAGGCAGAAGGGGAGAAGGCAGAGGACAGGTAGGGCAGAAAGAAGGGAGGATCCGGGGGAATGAGAAGGGGAGGACTGAGGCAGAGGACAGGTAGTGCAAAAAGAAGTGAGAGTCCAATTAAACATCAACAGGTTTCCCTCTTTATGTGAGCTACACTGGAGAAGAAATAAATATGTGAAGGCTTGCCAAGTAAATTCTGCCCTTGTTTTCTTGGCACAGCGTAATCTCGAACATCAGTGGAAAGCTTTTACAGTAAAGTGCTCGTCTTGTGAGAGGCTCTGAAGTGTTAGTCAACGTGAAAATGTACCTTTATGGCAATAAATATCAGTTAAAATGTACTTTCATGGCAGTTTAATAGACCTTTATATAAATACAGTTGTTATACTGGAGACCTTTATGAAGTCAACAGGGAAAACCACTGTTCTTTTGTACAACCTTTTCATGTCAGTTAAAGGAATGTTTTTACGACAGTAGGTATCGATATCAATAAAGTTGTTCCAGTATATTTACAGTATTACTGTAAAGCTTTATGATGTCAGCAATGAAACCCATAGCTCTTCTGTAAGTGGGCCAGAATTAACACACCCCCACATAGTTCTGGAAAGGCCTGGCACCCTGACACCCCTTTGCCACCTCTAACTTCCTGACCTTGAAGGGTCTGTAAATAACAGGCCAACAGAGCGCGCTCTGCTCCCTTCATTCAGAAGACTGTGCCTCTCAGGACCGGTCGTAATGTTGCTCTCAAGGGACTCTCACCTTGTCACATAGAATAGGTGGGAGGGTGGTAATGATTCAGCTGCTTGAGTCCGTGCTGTGACTACGGTGTCACTATGGTGACTACGGTGTCACTATGGTGACTACGGTGTTTCTCTGTTCAGTAGAGAGTTTGGAAGATTATTTTGTGTTTGTGTGTGTGTACTCGCTTGCATGTGTACATGTGTGAGTGTGTGCGTGTGTGCGTGTGTGCGTGTGTGTGTGTGTGTGTGTGTATGCGTGCGTGCGTGCGTGTGTGTGTTTGTGCACATGCCAAAGTGTGTATTCATGTGTGACAGCAAGAGAGCGCATATTCTTATGTGTTCTGTCCTAATTTCCTTGTCACACGTCCCTAACTGTAATGCGCACAACACGTCTATACTCCAAGCCAATTATCACTTTCCTCTGCTGGTCATTGATTCAGACAGGATCTCAGCCTCTGTTTCTATTAGGAGCTCAAGCCACTACTAACCAGAGAGCAGGTGAACAAGGACAAGTGGAAATCATCACCCCGTCCTAAAGTATGACAACAGAAAAACAAGGAACTGGGAAGATGCAGAATGAGATTTCACACTGTGATTTTTTTCAATTAAAATAGCTTTTTAGCAAAGAGACATTTCACAAGGAAGAATTTTGCTTGGACTATCTGGGAGTGATCTGAGTAGGGAGGGGAAAAATGAAAACTAGCTGTTATTGGTAGGAAGGTTTAGAACTCTCTTTCTTATTGGTCTATTAACTAATTTACCGCATGGTGATGTCAACAGGAAGGAGGCAGGCTAAAACACTATCCTACCGAAAAGCCTGACATTTCAGGCAGTCTTTTCAAACATCTCTTATGTTAAAAAGGCATCATCATAATTTTCAAAATTTCACAGTATTATTCCAAATAGGGCTGTGGTGGTCATGAAATTTCGTCAGCCGGTGATTGTCAATCAAATAACTGCCGGTCTCACGGTAATTGACCATTAGTCAACATAAACACATTTAGCATCTCCTGGCTTCCATGTGGGCTGCACTAGATTATTTTGCAGACAAGATTTGCTTATAATTCCGTGGCATTATTTTATAGTATGAAGAATACATTTGAACATATTGCAATAAAATAGAAAGGAAAGTTGCATGATATGACTCGAATGATGATTTGAAAAAAGTAGCATGAAAAGTTGCATTGCTCAGACTCACGCACAGGCTCAAGCACTTGATAATGCCTCAAATGTCCCGGTGGCATCCCCTTTGTTGTGGCCGTAATGCCCCCTAAAAGAAACACGCCTTTGGCGGCCAGTGGCCTTTGTGCCCATGGGCTGAATATAATAATTACAATTCCATTCTCCCAGCACTCACATGGCTCTCTGTCACGTGATCGGGTCTTTTTTCACAGGCTACAAGTGAAGACGGACATATCGGGGAGGCAACCGCACACGTCCTTATCCAAGCACTGTCCACATTTACTTTTTGTCAGTCAACAAGATGAGTAGACCTGATTACTTTCATGCCAGCCAGGTAGGCTATACTCCTGTTGTAAAGAGAGGCAATGTGCTTAATATTAGGAAAGTTGAGAAATAAATATAGTTGGCCTAGCCTGTAGAAAGCTGATGGGATCCTTCTGTTTTTAAAAGAGGCCATCACTCTGTTATGTCACACAACTGCCTAGCCTATAGAAATGTTGCTCAACATGAGCTCATGGGCTCTCATGAAGTGTTTGATTAGATTTTCGATTACATTTGCATTGATGTCAGAGTGATTGGAGGGACAATAGATTGCTGAGTACCAGGCAGTTAGCAAGTTCAGTAGGCTACTAACGACCATCAGCAGCATCAGAGCTTGGAGAAGCCTAATTACCGTGACTAAACGGTCACATGGAATTTAACTGCCGTCATGACTCGTGACCGGTGGTGTGACGGTAATACGGTCACCGTAATAGCCCTAATTCCAACCTCATAGTGTGGAAATATATATATATATAAAACACGGGAAAATCACGTTTTTGACTGCACTGTGCCTTTAAAACTGCCTCATGATGAGTTAATTTTCGATACACAGCACAGGGTTTCCTCTTAGACAAGAGTGCCCATCCCTGTTCCTGGAGCGCTACCGTCCTGTAGGTTTAACCTAGCACGCCTGATTCAAACAATTTGCAGGTTGATGAGAGGAGTCCGGTTAGTAATACCTGAGGTCGGAGTTAAAACCTACAGGAGAGTAGCTCTCCAGGAACAGGGTTGGAGCGAAAACCTACAGGAGTGTAGCTCTCCAGGAACAGGGTCGGAGCGAAAACCTGCAGGAGTGTAGCTCTCCAGGAACAGGGTTGGAGTTAAAACCTACAGGAGTGTAGCTCTCCAGGAACAGGGTTGGAGTTAAAACCTACAGGAGTGTAGCTCTCCAGGAACAGGGTCGGAGTTAAAACCTACAGGAGTGTAGCTCTCCAGGAACAGGGTCGGAGTTAAAACCTACAGTGTAGCTGTAGGAACAGGGTCGGAGTTAAAACCCAGTGGCTCTCCAGGAACAGGGTCGGAGTTAAAACCTACAGGAGTGTAGCTCTCTAGGAACAGGGTCGGAGTTAAAACCTACAGGAGTGTAGCTCTCCAGGAACAGGGTCGGAGTTAAAACCTACAGGAGTGTAGCTCTCCGGGAACAGGGTTGGAGTTAAAACCTACAGGAGTGTAGATCTCCAGGAACAGGGTTGGGCAACCCTGTTCTAATATCCTTGGTTGTATTCACTAGGCTGGAGGAGTGCGTGTACAGTTCTGGAGTCAGTGAAAGATCATTTTGATATGAATAATCTGTTTTGGCTCTGGCATTAATGCAGTTATCCTGTGATTGTGTGGTCCGATGTCCATCCTCCTCCCAGCAGTTTCCTGTGCTGAAAGTAATCAGTCCAGTAATACAGCTGGATAGAAGGTTGCATGTGCACAGTGTATCTCCGCGTACGTTGTGATCTGGAGATGAGGCAAGGTGATATTATGTTAGCATCAGGTGGTTTTCTTTTCATTTATGTGTGCGCGTGTGTGTGTCCTGTATAGAAATGCTGACTGATAGACTACCCAGAGTACCATTGGTGGTGGCAGCGGTCTGCTTCTTTTCTTTGAGATCTGGGCCCACATTAATTTCGCATCTCAGAGTAGGAGTGCTGATCTAGGATCAGGAGTTTTGCTTTTTAATTTTTTTTTTTTAGTCTTAGTGAATAATAATACATTGGACGGGGGGGACCTGATCCTAGATCAGCAATCCTTATCTGAGACGCTTTATGAATACAAGCCCCTGGAGTCCACAGCACTGCTCTTCTTATTGAGTTTGGGTTCCGTACTGAGAGAAAGTGGCTCTCTACGAGGTCATTATCTCAGCAAGGTTTGGCCAATCAAAGTGTTTACACAGTGTTCTACAATTGATTTCTTCCTCTTTCAATTTGGTGGCTCTGATGTTGTTGCTGCGGCAGTAATTATTTTCCCAGCTTCATTCAGGTTTCATTTGGGAGAACAAATCAATCCCTCACAGTATACCCCCCACTCTCTAGAACTCTGCCATGAAGGTGTGTGTGTGTGTGTGTGTACGTGTGTTCCTCAGCCATTCGGTTGACTGGCTGGGCTCCACTCTCCTTTGACCCCTGTATCTATAAATAGCCTGTATACCCATCAAACACACTGGGCAAAAACTGGTAGAATCAATGTTGTTTCTACATCATTTCAAGCAAGAAATTCAATGTGATGATGTTGAATCAACGTGGAAAACGAATTGGATTTGCAAAAAGATTTGCAAAAAAATAAAAAATCCAATGACAGGGTGACGTTTTTGGTTTATTACGGGATGAATTCACGTTAGTTGTCAACCAAATGCAAATCAAAACTAGACGTTGATCTGACATCTGTGCCCAGTGGGGAATGAGTCCCAGCAGGAAACCTGGGTGTCTATGGGATTCCATATGGCTCATGAGCAATTGCCCCCCCCTGTAGCTTGCCTGGCTACTGGTCCCCTATGTGCTAACAGTATATGGTTCCTTGTAGGCTACTGCCCCCCCAGTGCCCAGTGAATAGGTAAGGGGCCTTCAATGTGCCACTGGGCTTACTTAACCCTTTGTGGAGGCCACTAATCCTGGTTAGGCCATTGCTCCCCTATACCTGATGAAATAAAGGGTCCTGATTGGCTACTGCCACCATACTGTACTAACATTTTAGAGGTCTATGATTAGCTACGGACGCCCCTGTGGCCAGTGCTGAGGTAAGAGGTCCTTCAATGAGCCACTTTACTTGTTATATTAGCCACACACTGGGAGCCATGAGCCATAGAACGCAGCCCTTTCAACACCTCACACTCTGACGTTCATTGCATTACGCCATTGGTCTGTGTCTGACTGTCCGTGGCGTTAGACGGCCTGTCTGATCTGCTAGCATGGGAGGAACAAGCACATCTATCCTCTCTGCTATTTTTACACAGGGCAGGTCTGCAATTGATTCAGCGCTATTGTCAGATGTGACGGTGCATCATTCACACATCATTGACACATACTCTGCCATGGTCCTGATTGATGCGGCTCTGTATGCCAGCTATGTCTGCACTAATCCTCCATCCTTTGACTAATTGGATTAGGTGTGCCAGTTTAGGGTTTAAACAAAAAATGTGAAATGTCTGGAGGGGCCCGAAGAGAGGGTAAGGAAATGCTACGCTGATGGACGGGTTGCACCTGATTCCTCTCAGCCCTGATGTCCTGCTGGCAGATGAATGTATTTCCTTGTCTTTGTTTTTTGCTGTCTAATAGGCCATTACATATTAAGTTCATTAGAGGAACGATTGGGCTTCTGCAATGGTACGTCTGGAGCATCATCAACTTCATTATTGAGTTTCGTAACAAATATCTGTATCGTGCTGGAAAAAGAACGTCACAATTAGGGAGGTAATTGGCAGCGAGGCACTCCCTCCCTCCCCTCCCTCCCCTCCCTCCCTCCCCCTCCCTCCCTCCCTCCCTCCCTCCCTCCCTCCCTCCCTCCCTCCCTCCCTCCCTCCCTCCCCCTCCCCTCCCTCCCTCCCTCCCTCCTGGGCCATGCCCTCTCTCACTCTCTTTTCTCTCTACCCCCCCCTCCCTCCCCCTCCCTCCCTCCCTCCCTCCCTCCCTCCCTCCCTCCCTCCCTCCCTCCCTCCCCTCCTCTTTCCCCCTGTGTGCCCTCTCTCACTCTCTTTCTCTCTACCCCCCTCACTCTCTCCTCCTCCCTCCCTCACTCCCTCCCCCTCTTCCTGGCTCCCTCTCCCCTGTTTATGTGTTGATACTAGCTGAGGCAGGTACAGTATACTGTGTGCAGTGCCTGTCATCTCTCCAGGGTGTAATCAATATGTGAAACATGGAGGCCTATTGGTGTGACATTAGGTAAACATGATTGCGGTGCAGATGTAATTAGTATTGAATCAGGTCCAATTAAAAATAATAAAGAAGGAGTTGGGTGGTGATTGTGAAACATAGGAGAGTTGAAGGGTTTTTATAGTGCGATGACAAGACAGGAGACATATCATATAGGTCATGTCATTATCTCCATTCACTATTGAATGTATTACTTTGAGTCCACACACTTTTATTCATGAATTGTCTGTTGTGTGTGTGTGTGTGTGTGTGTGTGTGTGTGTGTGTGTGTGTGTGTGTGTGTGTGTGTGTGTGTGGTTGTCAAAGTGTTACAGCTCATGCGAACCTCTAGCTTTAACCTTCCCATTCACTATCTGGCCTATTGTCCTTTTCCACTCTGTTACTCCCCCCTTATTCTATGTTTCATCTCTCCCTCTTTTTTCCCTCTCTCTTTTCCCTCTGTTTTCCTTTGTCATGCTGCGTCTCCCTCCTTCGATCCATCCCCCCCCCCCCGGAGAGAGACATTCACGGTGACGCAGGAGCTGTTTCATTAGACAGGCAGCAAGGGTAGACTGCGCCACCACTGTCTCTCACACACTGTCTCTTACACACAGATTGTCTCACACACAGACTGTCTCACACACAGACTTTCTCACACACAGACTCTCTGTCTGGGACCAACACCTGTTTGTTTATGTGTTTGTTTGTGTTTATGTGTGTGTGTGTGTGTGTATTCTATATGCATCTGTGTGTGTGTGTATGTGTGTCTGTGTATGTACTGTATGTGTGTGTTGAGATTTGGCTGTTATTAAAGCTAAACTCAGACAGCAGTGGCCAGCCCCAGGAGGTCTCAGGTCAGCTCTGAGCTACTAACATGTAGTGTCTGGGAATGGACATTTTCTAATAATATGTTTCTCTGGAGCTGTAGCAGTTGCTATGTACAATCTGTGTATCTCCGTCAACTGCGTAAACGGGGGAAGGAAGCCAACTACTCCTGCTTGTACTTGTACTCTGTTTAGTTTGTGTCCACCATTGGATCAGTGTTAACCACTAGCAGCCTTTAGAGACAGTGTTACATTGTGTTGGTACTTAGTGCTGACCCTATGGAAAGTATTGGAGAAGCCTGGGGTGGCTGGCCTGTCAATGGAAGGGGAAGTCTGGGGCATGACCACTTGTTTCCAGCACTCGGCAAGCCAGGCCATGTGCTTATACTAACAACTCAAAGAACGAACAAGAGAGAGAAAGAGAGGGAGGGAGAGGAAAGGAGAGAGAGTTAGACAAAGAGAGAGAGAGAAAGAGAGGGAGTCAGAGAAATAAATAGAGAGAGTGAGAGAAAAGGAGAAGGGAGTTAGAGGGAGAGAGAAAAAGAAAGAGGGGTCGAGAGAAAGAGACGAAGGAGCCGGAGATGGCTGTTCTTTGCAGCGTGTTTCTCTTTCAGAATGGAAAGATCAGCAGTCAAAGGCAGTCAAGTGTTCTCTTGTTTCCTTTGGACACTGTGACATGAGCATGCTACTTTCACACACGGAAGCTATTGCATTATCCAATGGAGAGACGGCTGTGTTAGTTCCCAAATACCAGAGAAATAGGAGCCACTTTACGGGCTCCTAACCAATTGTGCTATTTTGTGTGTTTTCTCACGTTGTTTGTAACGTATTTTGTACATAATGTTTCTGCCACAGTCTCTTATGACCTAAAAGAGCTTCTGGATATCAGAACAGCGATTACTCACCTAGTACTGGACAAAGATGTTTTCTTTAACGAGTCGGATGCGAAGGATTTACTGCTGATACAGGACCAGGCCCAAACCCCCTTCATTCACATGAAGAAGAGACGCCTATACAGGGGACGCAGATCCGGGTGCCTTGTGAGGATTTGTCGGCGAGTGTGTAACCTGCCTCTACCATCCGTCCTATTGGCCAATGTGCAGTCACTGGAGAATAAACTGGATGAGCTCCGTTCAAGACTATCCTACCAATGGGACATTAAAAACTGTAATATCTTATGTTTCACCGAGTCATGGCTGAATGACAACATGGAGAACATACAGTTGGCTGGGTTTTCCGCACATCGCAAGACAGAATAACTACCTCCGATAAAACGAGGTGTAGTGGTCTTTGTCTATTAGTTAACAACAGCTGGTGTGCGAAGTCTAATATTAAAGAAGTCTAAAGATTTTTCTCATGATAACTTGTAGACCACACCATTTCCAGGAGAGTTTTCATCTATATTTTTAGAAGCTGTGTATTTGCCACCACAAACCAATGCTGGTGCTCAGACCCCACTCAATGAGCTGTATAAGGTCATACGCAAACAAGAAAATACTCATCCAGAGGAGGCGCTCCTAGTGGCCGGGGACTTTAATGTAGAAAAACTTAAATCTTTTTTTACATCATTTCTACCAGCATGTCACATGTGCAACCAGAGTAATAAAACTCTGGACCACCTTTATTCCACACACAGAGATGCGTACAAAGCTCTCCCTTGCCATCCATTTGGAAAACCCTCAAGGAACTTCACTGGACTCTTGTAATGGGTATGTGTTGGTGGCAGGGAAGTCAGGCGCACGAGAACGAACTTGGTGTAAACAGAGTCGTCTAATAAGTGCTGACCAAACTCCAAAACCAAAATATATAAAATAACAAAAGTGGGTACAGAACCCGTCACACACTAACACATACTAGCACAATCACATACAATAAAACAATCTCCGACAAGGACATGAGGGGAAACAGAGGGTTAAATACACAACATGTAATTGATGGGATTGAAACCAGGTGTGAAGAAAGACAAGACAAAACCAATGGGAAATGAAAGATGGATCATTGATGGCTAGAAGTTCGGGGACGTAGACTGCCAAACACCGCCCGAGCAAGAAGAGGGACCGACTTCGGCGGAAGTCGTGACAACTTTATGTAAACTGGAAACCATATATCCTTAGGCTGCATTTATTGCAGCTGAGGATTTTAACAAAGTAAATTTGAGAACAAGGCTACCTAAATTCTATCAGCATATTGATTGTAGCACTTGTGTGGGCAATACACTGCTACACTGCTACTTCTGTGATGCATACAAGGCCCTACCCCGGCCTCGCTTTGGCAAATCCGACCATGACTCAATTTTGCTCCTGCCGTCCTATAGGCAGAAACTCAAACAGGATGTACCCGTGACAAGAACCATTCAACACTGGTCTGACCAATCGGAATCTATGCCTCAATATTGTTTTGATCACGCAGACTGGGAAATGTTCTATGCAGCCTCAGAGAATAACATTGATTTATACACTGATTTGGTGAGTGGGTTTATAAGGAAGTGCATTGGAGAGTTGTGATTATTAAAACCAGAAACTGTGGATAGATGGTGGCATTTGCTCAGAACTGAAAGAGCGAACCACCACATTTAAACATGGAAAGATGACTGGGATTATGGTAGTTATTCCCTCCGCAAGGCAATCAAACAAGCGAAATGTCGGTATAGGGACAAAGTGGTGTCGCAATTCAACGGCTCAGCCACAAGACGTACAGTGCCTTGCGAAAGTATTCGGCCCCCTTGAACTTTGCGACCTTTTGCCACATTTCAGGCTTCAAACATAAAGATATAAAACTGTATGTTTTTGTGAAGAATCAACAACAAGTGGGACACAATCATGAAGTGGAACGACATTTATTGGATATTTCAAACTTTTTTAACAAATCAAAAACTGAAAAATTGGGCGTGCAAAATTATTCAGCCCCTTTTCTTACAGTGCAGCAAACTCTCTCCAGAAGTTCAGTGAGGATCTCTGAATGATCCAATGTTGACCTAAATGACTAATGATGATAAATACAATCCACCTGTGTGTAATCAAGTCTCCGTATAAATGCACCTGCACTGTGATAGTCTCAGAGGTCCGTTAAAAGCGCAGAGCATCATGAAGAACAAGGAACACACCAGGCAGGTCCGAGATACTGTTGTGAAGAAGTTTAAAGCCGGATTTGGATACAAAAATATTTCCCAAGCTTTAAACATCCCAAGGAGCACTGTGCAAGCGATAATATTGAAATGGAAGGAGTATCAGACCACTGCAAATCTACCAAGACCTGGCCGTCCCTCTAAACTTTCAGCTCATACAAGGAGAAGACTGATCAGAGATGCAGCCAAGAGGCCCATGATCACTCTGGATGAACTGCAGAGATCTACAGCTGAGGTGGGAGACTCTGTCCATAGGACAACAATCAGTCGTATATTGCACAAATCTGGCCTTTATGGTAGAGTGGCAAGAAGAAAGCCATTTCTTAAAGATATCCATAAAAAGTGTAGTTTAAAGTTTGCCACAAGCCACCTGGGAGACACACCAAACATGTAGAAGAAGGTGCTCTGGTCAGATGAAACCAACATTGAACTTTTTGGCAACAATGCAAAACATTATGTTTGGCGTAAAAGCAACACAGCTCATCACGCTGAACACACCATCCCCACTGTCAAACATGGTGGTGGCAGCATCATGATTTGGGCCTGCTTTTCTTCAGCAGGGACAGGGAAGATAGTTAAAATTGATGGGAAGATGGATGGAGCCAAATACAGGACCATTCTGGAAGAAAACCTGATGGAGTCTGCAAAAGACCTGAGACTGGGACGGAGATTTGTCTTCCAACAAGACAATGATCCAAAACATAAAGCAAAATCTACAATGGAATGGTTCAAAAATAAACATATCCAGGTGTTAGAATGGCCAAGTCAAAGTCCAGACCTGAATCCAATCGAGAATCTGTGGAAAGAACTGAAAACTGCTGTTCACAAATGCTCTCCATCCAACCTCACTGAGCTCGAGCTGTTTTGCAAGGAGGAATGGGAAAAAATTTCAGTCTCTCGATGTGCAAAACTGGTAGAGACATACCCCAAGCGACTTACAGCTGCAAAATCGCAGTATTAACTTAAGGGGGCTGAATAATTTTGCACGCCCAATTTTTCAGTTTTTGATTTGTTAAAAAAGTTTGAAATATCCAATAAATGTTGTTCCACTTCATGATTGTGTCCCACTTGTTGTTGATTCTTCACAAAAAAATACAGTTTTATATCTTTATGTTTGAAGCCTGAAATGTGGCAAAAGGTCGCAAAGTTCAAGGGGGCCGAATACTTTCGCAAGGCACTGTATGTGGCAGGGTCTACAGGCAATTACGAACTACGAAAAGAAAACCAGCCATGTCACGGACACTGCCATCTTGCTTCCAGACAAACTAAACACCTTCTTTGCCCGCTTTGAGGATAATACAGTGCCACTGACGTGGCCTGCTACCAAGGACTGTGGGCCCTCCCTCTCCTTCTTCGTGGCCGACGTGAGTAAGATATTTAATTGTGATAACCCTTGCAGGGTTGCTGGCCCAGACTGCATCCCTACCGCATCCTCAAGGCATGCTCAGACCAGCTGGCTGGTGTGTTTACGGACATATTCAATCGCTCCCTATCTCAGTCTGCTGTGCCCTCATGCTTCAAGATGGCCACCATTATTCCTGTACCCAAGAAGGCAAAGAGAACTGAGCTAAATGACTATCTCCCCGTAGCACTCACTTCTGTCATCATTAAGTGCTTTGAGAGACTGGTCAAGGATCATATCACCTCCACCTTACTGGCCACCCTAGACCCACTTCAGTTTGCATACCGCCCCAACAGGTTCACAGACGATGCAATCGCCATCACACTGCACACTGCCCTATCCCATCTGGATAAGAGGAATACCTATGTAAGAATGCTGTTCATTGACTACAGCTCAGCATCCAACACCATGGTACTCTCTAAGCTCATCATTAAGCTTGAGGCCCTGGGTCTCAACCCCGCCCTGTGCAATTGGGTACTGGACTTTCTGATGGGCTGCACCCAGGTGGTGAAGGTAGGAAATAACATCTCCACTTCGCTGATCCTCAACACTGGGCCCCATAAGGGTGCGTGCTCAGCCCCCTCCTGTACTCCCTGTTCACCCATGACTGCGTGGCCATGCACGCCTCCAACTCAATCATCAAGTTTGCAGATGATGCAAAAGTAGTGGACTAGATTACCAACAACGACGAGACAGCCTACATGGAGGAGGTGAGGGCACTCGGACTGTGGTGTCAGGAAAACAACTTCTCACTCATGTCAACAAAACAAAGGAGATGATCAGGACACAGCAGAGGGAGCACCTCCCCCTATCCACATCAACAGGACAGCAGTGGATAAGGTGGAAAGATTTAAGTTCCTCGGCATTCACTTCACGGACACTGAAATGGTCTGAAATGGTCCACCCACACAGACATTGTGGTGAATAAGGCTCAGGAGGCTGAAGAAATTCGACTTTTCACATAAAACCCTCACAAACGTTTACAAATGCACAATTGAGAGCATCCTGTCGGGCTGTAGCATCACCTGGTACGGTAACTGCACCGCACATGACCGAAAGGCTCTTCAGTGGGTGGTGCGGTCTGCACACCGCATCACCGGTTGGCAAACTACCTGCCCTTCAGAACACCTACAGCACCCGAAGTCAAATGAAGGCCAAAAAGGTCATCAAGGATAACAACCACCTGAGCCACTGCCTGTTCACCCCACTACCATCCAGAATGCGAGGTCAGTATGGGTGCATCAAAGCTGGGACAGAGAGACTGAAAAACAGCTTCTATCTCAAGGCCATCAGACTGTTAAACAGTCATCACGAACACAGAGAGGCTGCTGCCTATATACAGACTCTAATCATTGGCCACTTTAATAAATGGATCACTTGTCACTTTAAATAATGCCACTTTAATAATGTTTCCATATCTTACATTACTCATCTCATATGTATATACTGTATTTTATACCATCGTGCCTATGCTGCTCAGTCATCGCTCATCCATATATTTATATTTACATAAACTTATTCCATCGCTTTAGGTTTCTGTGCATTAGGTAGTTGTTGTGGAGTTGTTAGACTACTTGTTAGATATTACTGCAATGTTGGAACTAGAAGCAGAAGGATTTCACTACACTCGCATTAACATGTGCTAACCATGTGTATGTGACCAATACAATTTGATTTGATTTGACATCTGCACTGAACTGAAGGGTAGAGCTGCCGCTTTCAATGAGTGGGACGCTAAACAGGACGCCTATAAGAAATCCCACTATGCTCTCCGACAAACCATTAAATAGGCAAAGCGTCAATAGAGGGATAAGATTGAATCCTACTACACCGCTCTGACGCTCGTTGGATGTGGCAGGGCTTTCAAACTATTATGGACTACAAAGGGAAGCCCAGCCGCAAGCTGCCCAGTGACACAAGTCTACCAGCCAAGCTACATTACTTCTGTGCGCGCTTTGAGGCAAGCAACACTGAAGCATGCATTAGAGAATCAGCTGTTCCGGACTACTGTGATCACGCTCTCCGTAGCCGATGTGAGTAAGACCAGGTCAACATTCACAAGGCCGCAGGGCCAGACGGATTACCAGGAAGTGTACTCAGAGCATGCGCTGACCAATTGGCAAGTGTCTTCACTGACATTTTCAACCTGTCCCTGACCGAGTCTGTAATACCTACATGTTTCAAGCAGATCACCATAGTCCATGTGCCCAAGAACACCAAGGTAACCTGCCTAAATGACTACCGATCTGTAGCACTCATGTCGGTAACCATGAAGTGCTTAGAAAGGCTGGTCATGGCTCACATCAACACTGTCATCCCAGAAACCTACTCCAATTCGCATACCGCCCCAACAGATCCACAGATGACGCAATCTCTATTGCACTCCACACTGCTCTTTCCCACTTGGACAAAAGCAACACCTACGTGAGAATGCTGTTCATTGACTACAACTGGATCCTGGACTTCCTGACAGGCCACCCCCCATGTTATAAGAGTAGGCAACAACACATCTGCAATGCTGATCCTGAACATGGGGGCCCCTCAGGGGTGTGTGCTTAGTCCCCTCCTGTCGTCACAGTTCACCCACAACTGCATGGCCAAGCACGACTCCAACACCGTCCTTAATTTTGCCAACGACACAACGGTGGTAGGCCTGATAACCAACAATGATGAGATGAGCCTATAGGGAGGAGGTCAGAGACCGGTCAGTGTGGTATCAAGACAACAACCTCTCCCTCAACGTAAACAAGACAAAGGAGATGATCGTGGACTACAGGAAAAGGAGGGCCGAGCATGCACCCATTCTCATCGATGGGGCTGTATTGGAGCAGGTTGAGAGTTTCAAGTTCATAAGTGTCCACATCACCAACAAACTATCATAGTCCAAACACACCAAGACAGTCGCGAAGAGGGCATGACAATGCATATTCCCCCTCAGGAGACTGAAAAGATTTGGCATGTGTACTCAGATCCTCAAAAGGTTCTGCAGCTGCACCATCGAGAGCATCCTGACAGGTTGCATCAATTCCTGGTATGGCAACTGCTCGGCATCCGACCACAAGGCGCTACAGAGGGTAGTGTGTACGGCCCAGTACATCACTGGGGCCAAGCTTCCTGTCATCCAGGACCTCTATACCAGGCGGTATCAGTCAAAGACTCCAGTCACCCTAGTCATAGACTGTTCTCTCTGCTACCGCACGGCAAGCGGTACTGGAGCACCAAGTCTAGGTCCAAAAGGCTCCTTAGCAGCTTCTACCCCCAAGGCCTAAAACTGCTGAACAGCTAATCAAACGGCTTCACGGGCTATATGCATTGACCCCCTCTTTTTTTACGCTGCTGCTACTCGCTGTTTATTATCTATGCATAGTCACTTTAGCCCTACCGACATGTACATATTACCTAAATGACCTTGACTAACCCGTACCCTCTGTATATATTGCCTCGTTATTGTTATTTTATTGTGTTATTAGTTTGTTTAGTAAATATTTTCTAAACTCTTATTTTTCTTAAAACTGTTGTTGGTTAATAAGGACTTGTAAGTAAGCATTTCACAGTAAGTGAAATGCTGTTGTATTGTATTGTAACACCTGTTGTAACCGACGGCAATACCCTAAGTGAGTGTGGTCTCTCCAGTCCACAGTTCACAGCTGGGCCACACTGACTTGACACACGAGAGGGGAAAAAACTATGGATGAAAAAAAGAGGCTGGGAATGAAATCCTGTGTTCGATAACTGACTAAATAACTGTCAAGAGAATGTGACTAATTGGCAACCTGTTGCACTGTGTGTCTCGCCTCTCACGTCCATCTCTAAATCCCCACTCTGTCCCTCCTGATAAATGAACCTCTTAATGTGTGATCATTCTCCTGGAAGGAGACCCCGGCCCCCTGGAGGCCCCTGGGGGCCTCTCAACAACCATGTCAGCTGGTCACTAAGGATCTGAGTGAAAGTCATCATCAGGCCTCTCGGCTAAAGATACTCTCCACAGACCTCTGAGAGAGAGAGAGAGAGAGAGAGAGAGAGAGAGAGAGAGAGAGAGAGAGAGAGAGAGAGAGGAAGGAGAGAGAGGAGAGAGAGAGAAGGCACAGGAATACCTGGCTCCCTGTAGAGGAAAGGCTGTGCAACCACTGCACAACAGCAAAACCTGAGACGGGGCTGCATTTCCTGACTAAATGTCAAAAATATAAAACAATTAGAGAGTGTCAATTTCTCAAATTTGAAACCCTTTTTCAAGGTTTCAAAGACCTCTCTGATGATGATCGGCTACCCGTCCTGTTGTGGGAGGACGCAGAGAGCTGTGGGTTGGTAGCGCACGACATTGCTACCTGCCATAAGTTGAGGGACAGTGTCTGACAGACCAATCAACCTGCACATGTACTCTACTGTATACTTATTGTTGAATGTATGGTTATTTTGGCCCTTGGTTATTGTTGTTACTGTTGTCCTTTTGACAATTTTTATTCTCATTTTTATTCATTTTTTTACATTGTAAACATCCAAAATAAGCTTTGGCAATATGTACATTGTTACGTCATGCCATAAAGCGAATTGAATTGAATTGAGACAGAGAGATACAGATACAGATATTTTACATCTAGGCTCTGTGGTGGGCCAGCCTTGGAGGCGTGAGAGGACAGACAGAGACAGACACACAGGCAGAGGGGTCTTGGTTTTCAGCCATGCTCCACTCACGACACGGTTCCTTGGCGTCTGATTGATAGATCTCTGTTACAAGCCCCGCAAACTCACTTGGATACCCACTACTTCAGTTGGCTGGATATGTTGAAGACCTAGTCTTTAGTCTATGAGCCAGACAGCCTCTCTTTCCTTCTAGGCATATGAGTAGGGTTTGGGCTTTTTCCTGACCACATGAATGCAGCAGTAACTCTGCGCTAACGTTATATACATGGACTATAACTAGGCTTGACCCTATCAGCTGCTGCACAGTCTAGGGAAATTATATTTCTGTTAAATGTTAAATGTTATATTTCTCACTTCCACCCCGGTGTATGTCATGAAGTAGGGTGATATGTGATGCAGCATCCGTCCTCTGTACTATCATTGTGCCGTATCATGATATCTTCTGTTGTGTTTGATGTGTTCCAGGAAGCAGGAACTGCTGACCATCTCCAACGTGCCCTTGGGAGATTGCCCCCCATCGCCCCCCCGCACAGCCCCGCCCACCATGAAGGTAGGACACGTACCACCTCATGCCCGTCTCACTTATACCATTTTCACACTACAGAGCAGAGTTGAACTGTGCCAAACTGGCATTGTTACCCATCCACCATAGTTGCTGGGACCGTGCTGGAAAGGACAGTATGGTAAGTAAATACCCAAGTGAGCACGGTATTGTTTGGCTCTGTGCAATAGTGTGAAAAACTGAAAATGGTGTCGTTGCACTGTCTGAACCTGGCCAATCAGAACACCTCAGAGAGGAGCCATGGTAGCAGACTCTGTCCGCGTCCCAAATAGCACCCTATTCCCAGAGCCTGGTCAAAAGTAGTGCACTGTAAAATGAATAGTGTTGATGACGCATAGTGAGTCAGCCCTATGAGGACTAGGTGGGCATTCACTGTTCATAGAGGGTAACTCTGTTCATAGAGGGTAACTCTTTAGAGGTCATAGTGGAGACGAGAGAGAGTCAGAGGGAGCTGCCAGATTCAATAAGATCTAACACTTGTCTTTCTGTGGACTATTTTAATGTAGGGACATTATTTCTATAAATATTGTCATGGCTGTTGAAAGAAGTGGACCAAGGTGTTACGTAAAACTAGGAGTGGTGGGTGGAATCAGGCGCAGAGAGCAGGGTTCAGTCGTTTGTCAAATCTATTCACCGGCGCAACAAAAACGGTCACGCCAACACACAGGGCGTGTACAAGTTATCAGTCCAAACAACAGGACAAAAATAGTCCGGAGAATAAAGACACAAACAAAATAACACCATCCAAAAGGGTAACAAGAAACAAGCTCGCACAAATACCCAGCGGGCCTAGTGCCCTTAAATAGCCTACAAACAAACCCTAACACAAAACAGGTGTACCCAATTACCCAATAACCAAAACAAACGGAAAGGGAATCGATGGCAGCTAATAGGCCGGCGACGACAACCGCCGAGCACCGCCCGAAGAGGAAGAGGCACCATCTTCGGCGAGGTTCGTGACACAAGGTGCAGCCTGGCGAGCGTTAATTTTCCTTTTATTATAAAAATGACGCCAACAAAACAACTAACGAGAAAACAACCGTGAAGCTTTCAGGGCTAAGTGTCACAAACAAAGTTAACGACCAACACTGAAAGGAGGGAAAAAAGGCTACCTAAGTATGATTCCCAATCAGAGAGCGGTAGACAGCTGTCCCTGATTGAGAACCACACCCAGCCAAAACATAGAAATGCTCACCCCACATCACACCCTGACCTAACCAAATAGAGAAATAAAACAGCTCTCTAAGGTCAGGGCATTTATCCTCTGGTGCGGGACGTAGACCCCGCTCCACTTCTGGCCCACCCTGCTTTGGTGGCGCCTCTGGTGTGGGGACTCTCGCTGCCGACCCCAGACTGGGCACCCTCGCTGCGGGTCCCGGACTGGGCACCCTCGCTGCGGGCCCCGGACTGGGCACCCTCGCTGGAGGCTCCGGACTGGAGGCCGTCGCTGGAGGCTTCGTGCCATGACACTTCGCTGGAGGCTTCGTGCCATGGATCATCACTGGAGGCCTCTTGCCATTGATCATCACTGGAGGCCTCTTGCCATTGGATCATCACTGGAGGTTTTGTGCCATGGATCATCACTGGAGGCTTCTTGCCATGGATCATCACTGGAGGCTTCTTGCCATGGATCATCACTGGAGAATTCGGGCCATGGATCACCACTGGAGGCGTCGGGCCATGGATCTTCACTGGAGGCCGGGTGTGTAGAGCTGGCACAGGGCTTACCGGGCTGTGGAGACGCACTGGAGGCCTAGTGCGTAGAGCTGGCACAGGGCTTACCGGGCTGGGCAGACGTACAGGAGACCGGGTGCCTGGAGCTGGAACAGGATATACTGGGCCGTGGAGATGCACCAGAGGTCTGGAGCGCAGAGCTGGCACAACCCATCTTGGCTGGATGCTCACCATAGCCCGACAACTGTGGGGCGCTGGCACAGGACGCACTGGGCTGTGGATGCGTACCGGCGACACAGTACGTGTAACCGCAAAGCATGGTGCCTGAAGGGTCACATGCTCCTCAAACCGACTGTCTTGCTCCAGACTCCAACCCCTCCAAACTCTTTCATCCCTCTCTACTGCCAACCACTCCTCGCTCAAACAGTCCAAGAATTCCTCCTCGGTCTCAGACTCACCCCTCAGCACCGACGCCCACGTCATCTGCCCCCCCCCCCCCAACAAAAATATATTTTGGGGCTGCCTCTCAGGTTTCCGTCGTGTCCTCCCCTCCTGACCACGCTGCTTGGTCCTTTGGTGGTGGGTAGAGGACAGACACTGTCACGGCCGTCGAAAGAAGTGGACCAAAACGCAGCGTTGTGAGCGTACTTTTCCCTTTTTATTAGATAATGTCGCCAACTAAACAACAAACGAAAAACAACCGTGAAGCTTTCAGGGCTAAGTGTCACAAACAAAGTTAACTACCCACACTGAAAGGAGGGAAACAGGGCTACCTAAGTATGATTCCCAATCAGAGACTACGATAGACAGCTGTCCCTGATTGAGAACCATACCCGGCCAAAACATAGAAATAAGGAAACATAGAAAAGAAAACATAGAATGCCCACCCAACATCACACCCTGACCTAACCAAATAGAGAAATAATACGTCTCTCTAAGGTCAGGGTGTGACAAATATAGACAGTACCAGTCAAATGTTTTGACACACCTACTCATTCCAGGGTTTTTCTTTATTTGTACTATTTTCTACATTGTATAATAAAATTGACATCAAAAAAGACATCAAAACTATGAAATAACACATATGGAATCATGTAGTAACATGTAGCATTCTCTCAACCAGCTTCACGAGGTAGTCACCTGGAATGCATTTCAATTAACAGGTGTAGCTTGTTAAAAGTACATTTGTGGAATTTATTTATTTATTAATATGTTTGAGCCAATTAGTTGTGTTGTGACAAGGGGTAAATAGAAGATAGCCCTATTTGGTAAAACACCAAGTCCAAATTATGGCAAGAGCAGCTCAAATAAGCAAAGAGAAATGACACTCCATCAATACTTTATGACATGAAGGTCAGTCAATCCGGAAATGTTCAAGAACTTTGAAAGTTTCTTCAAGTGCAGTCGCAAAAACCATTAAGCTCTATGATGAAACTGGCTCTCATGAGGACCGCCACAGGAAAGGAAAACTCAGAGTTACCTCTGCTGCAGAGGATACGTTCATTCGATTTTTGTTGCGTCACCTTGAAGCAGGCTGGCCCCCCTTATCTAGTCTGCAAGGAGAAGGGCGTGAGATTAACACGGAAGTGGGAGAGAAGAGGAAAGAGGGAGTTAAGGAATAGAAAGTGTAGAATACAGAGAAATAGAAAGAGAGAAATAAAGAAATAAAGAGTGAAGTCAGAGAGGGGGAATCAGTATGACACAGAGATGGGGAGTTAAATCATTATCTATACTGTATCCTATAGTGTACGTACATGATGAGGCTATTACTATGCATAGTACCTCAACTCTTGATTAATATACTGCACTGTTGATGGACCCAGAACACAAGCATTTTGCTGCACCTTTTATACCTGCTGTCAATTGTGTTCGTAACAAATACGATTTGATTTGATTTGAGATTATTCATAGTCAATCCCTTGATCAGTCATTTCCATAGTGTGATGATACTGACTGGGTTTTTAAAGGCAATAAACAACTTCTCTCATAGCAAACGGCCTATGCGCCATCCATGCTAGTCGGAATTTTTTTTTCTAGTTTCTTGGTTGGGTTTGGATTTCAAGGATGCTCATTTGACCATTGACACGAGATAGACATCTATCCAATCCTACCGCAGATCACACACATACTGCAGTGAGGCAGACCTGCCCATCAGAGCAGCAAATTTGACTTTGTTTACACAAGACAACACCTTGTGCATTTTTTTTTTAACTTGAGAAATACTGCACCGAACAACTTAGCCGGATATAAAATTACACAATACATTTTTTTGAAAATCTTAAATGAATTCTGACTACTTTGAGGAGGTAATACCGGCTTTCTTCCTATGGTCTCATGGGGGACAAACATCAGTAACTGCCTCATCGAACCACACCCTCAAGACTGAAGTCTAGTTTTTCTTAATGAGTAGTAGAGAAACACAGAATTGCTGCGTTCAGACGCTCTTTAATAAAGGTCCGGTACGTAGCTTTGTGGGCCGACCCGACAAATTCACATACTATGAGGGTACAAGGCGAGACCCAGATGCAGATGGTTGGAGTCTTAGATGTTTATTAATCCAAAAAGAGGTAGGCAAGAGAATGGTTGTGTACAGGCAAAAGGTCAAAGCCAGTTCAGAGTCCAGTAGGTACCAAAGGGCGGGCAGGCAGGCTCGAGGTCAAGGCAGGCAGGCTCGAGGTCAAGGCAGGCAGGCTCGAGGTCAAGGCAGGCAGGCTCGAGGTCAAGGCAGGCATAAATAATAAATGATAAATACACTGGGGGAAATAAACGACACCTGGAGGGGGTGGAGACAATCACAAGGTCAGGTGAAACAGATTATAGATCTGTCATTCTCATTGAAAGCCAATTTGATAAGCAGTGGATCTATTCTATGTGCACTATTTCTATGCTTACCGATACAATGACATCATCTGGTTGTAAGGAGATCATTTGCACCCAATTCAGCCCGCTGGAGTTGTGCTACTCACTGCTAGTAGCTGGTATGGCATAGTTTGTTTGCTGTTGTTCTAGACATCTCTAGTAGTATAGTGAAGCTGCCAGGCTGACACTTCTCTGATCGAGTACTTCACACGTGTGTTTGTGTGCGTGTGTGCACACACATACACACATTTCATAATGAGATGAGTCATTTTGTAAGGAACCACTTCCGAGTCTCAAGTCTTCCTTATTCTAAGACAAAAAGAAAGTGTGTAAACAGCATATTGAAAATGTAAATGTTCCCTGTCCTGAACGATAGGATTCAAATGAAAGGAGTTGAATGAGGATGAAATGAAATGTGAGTCGACACACAGGCAGGACCTGTTCCACTTAGTCAATGCACAACAGGACATTCCTGTTTGTGGCTTTGAATGACATAAGAGAAAGCTGAACATAGCAGAGAGCACTCAATTCTCACATTCTCCAAGGAGAAAATGAAGGACGAGGGAGGTTTTGTTTGAAGAAAGGGTTGTTGGAGGCAGAGAAATAAAGGAAATGAAGGCGGTTGAAGACCAGGTTGTGAAAGAAAAGGAAGCGAGAGCGACAACAGTTTTTGTTGAATTAACAGTGGACGTTTTTTTCTAGTCCGACTGAGGAGCCAGAAGAGTTAAGTGTGTATTGCAGTGTTGTGTTGTGGTACAGGATGCCTTGATGACAGAGCACTCTAGTACTGTGTAACTGCTTCATTTGTTAAGAGGGGACAACTGGTACATTTGGTTGAGAGAAAGTGTGATTGAAAGAGTGTTTGCAATGGGGGAAAAGTGTGTCTATGCTGTTGAGGGTAAAAGACACACACCACGCACACACGCACATACACTGCACTGTTGGAACTAGAAACACAAACACTTCGCTGCACCGTCGATGATATCGGCCTATTTGTGTATACGACCAATCCAATTTGATTGGATTTCACACACACACACACAGTCTGAGAACCCCTGTCAGAGGCCCACACCACGCCACCCCCACCCGCCCCCTGCTGCTTTTCTCCCAGTGCCCAGAGTTGAAGTCAGCTGTGCAGGCAGGAGAACAGTGGAGACTGGCCTCTCTGGAGCTCTGCGTTTCTGGTTCTATCTCTACCAGGCTAGCGGAATGCTAACCGAATGCTAACGATGACTCAGGTACTGTTCTTACTGTAGCTGTTATCAGGGATCATTAGGAAAAGCTCCCATACTTTATTGTACATTATGGCTTACTGTCTGTCCAGTTAATTCCAATAGTTTAGTAGAGTTACACATTGCCTCTGCAGGAGGTTTAGTAATGCCGATATTTCTTATATGCGACAAGAGTTGAATTACCACCAGGTAATATGAGCTAGTATGACAGGTTTTACTTTCAAGCGTATTCAATGGTACGTCAATGGCGCATGTACATTCAAGATTTACCCCAGTGTTTGACCCAAAAGGCTCAGACTTTTCTGTTTCCAACTATGCGGGCCCGAACCCGTGTCTCACTGGGCCATGGCTCTGGTGGACCTGCTCTCACCTGGGGCCAAAGCCAGGCCGCTGGTACTTTTCAGCTGTTGTTTACATAACAATGACTATCTGTGGACTTCTCTGCTTCTCACCAAGCAACTATTTTGATGATGCAGAGGTTGTGATTCTGCTCTTCGCAAGTCTTCACTGTCAGCCCTAGCTATGAAAATACAATTTCCCTAGAATAACATAACGTATATAACATATAACATATTATACACTAGCGCAACACTGGTGTTACAGTCAAACGGCAACGATAGTGCTGTGGCGAGCGCCTGGAGACCGTGGTGTTAGAATCCTCCCAGTGCCAGTCCTTCCCTTTAATCTTGGTGTGGACAGCGCAGGGCGCAGCAGGTTTCCCTGGGAGATAAGAGAGAGAGCAAGAGAGAGAGAGATGTTGCTGAGCTCCGCTTAGTCTCTGTGGAGGGCCAGGCAGTAAAGGGCAGAGAGAGAAAGAGAGAGATAAATACAGAGGCGTAGACCATATATATATACAGTGCACTGGGGAAAGTATTCAGACCCCTTAACTTTTCCCACATTTTGTTACATAAAATGTATTAAATCATTTTCTTCCTCCTGTAAATCTACACACAACACCCCACAATGACAAAGCAAAAACAGGTTTTTAGAAATGTTTACAGATATATATATATATATATAAAAAAAATGGAAATCACATTTACATAAGTATTTAGACCCTTTACTCAGTACTTTGTTGAAGCACCTTTAGCAGCGATTACAGCCTTGAGTCTTCTTGGGTATGATGCTACAAGCCTGGTACACCTGTATTTGGGGAGTTTCCTGAGTGCTTTGGAGCAGGTTTTCATCAAGGATCTCTCTGTACTTTGCTCCGTTCATCTTTGCCTCGATCCTGACTAGTCTCTCAGTCCCTGCAGCTGAGAAACATCCCCACAGCATGGTGCTGCCACCACCATACTTCACTGTAGGGATGGTGCCAGGTTTCCTCCAGACGTGACACTTGCAATTCAGGCCAAAGAGTTCAATCTTGGTTTCATCAGACCAGAAAATATTGTTTCTCATGGTCTGAGAGTCTTTGGGTGCCTTTTGGCAAACTCCAAGTGGGCTGTCATGTGCGTTTTACTAAGGAGTGGCTTCCATCTGGCCACTACCATAAAGGCTTGATTGGTGGTGCTGCAGAGATGGTTGTCCTTCTGGAAGATTCTCCCATCTCCACAGAGGAACTCTAGAGCTCTGTCAGAGTGTCCATTGGGTTATTGGTCACCTCCCTGACCAAGGCTCTTCTCCCCCGATTGCTTAAATGCTGCAGAATTGTTTTGGTCCCCTTCCCCAGATCTGTGCCTCAACACAATCCGGTCTCGGAGCTCTATTCCTTCGACCTCATGGTTTGATTTTTGCTCTGCCATACACTGTCAACCGTCGGAACTTTCTAAATCATGCCCAATCAATTGAATTTACCACAACTGGACTCGAATCAAGTTGTAGAAACATCTCAAGGATGATCAATGGAAACAGGATGCACCTGACCTCAATTTCGAGTCTCATAGTAAAGGGTCTGTAAATAAGGTATTTCTGTTTCTTATGTTTAATACATTTGCAAAACTTTGTCATTATGAGGTATTGTGTGTAGATTGATGAGTGCAAACATGTATTTAATCAATTTTAGAATAAGGCTGTAACATAACAAAATGTGAAAAAAGGCAAGGGATCTGAATACTTTCCAAAGGCACTGTATATATATATATATATAGAGAGAGAGAGAGAAGAGAGAGAGAGAGAAGAGAGAGAGAAGAGAGAGAGAAGAGAGAGAGAATAGAAGAGAGAGAGAGAGAGAGAGAGAGAGAGAGAGAGAGAGAGAGAGAGGTGAGAGAGAGAGAGAGAGAGAGAGAGAGAGAGAGAGAGAGAGAGAGAGAGAGAGAGAGAGAGAGAGAGAGAGAGAGAGAGAGAGAGAGAGAGAGAGAAAGAGGGGAGAGAGGGAGAAGAGAGAGAGAGAGAGAGAGAGCAGAGAGAGAGAGGAGAGAGAGAGAAGAGAGAGAGAGAGAGAGAGAGAGAGAGAAGAGAGTTGAGAGAGAGCAGAGAGAGAGAGAGAGGAGAGAGAGAGGAGAGAGAGGAGAGAGAGAGGAGAGCGAGAGAGGAGAGAGAGAGGCAGAGAGAGAGAGAGAGAGAGGAGAGAGAGAGAGGAGAGCGAGGGGAGAGAGAGCAGAGAGAGAGAGGAGAGAGAGAGCAGAGAGAGACAGAGAGAGAAGAGAGAGAGAAGAGAGAGAGGAGAGAGAGAGCAGAGAGAGAGAGAGAGAGAGAGAGAGAGAGAGAGAGAGAGAGAGAGGAGAGAGAGAGAGGAGAGAGAGAGAGAGAGAGAGAGAGAGAGAGAGAGAGAGAGAGAGAGAGAGAGAGAGAGAGAGAGAGAGAGAAAGAGAGAGAGAGCAGAGAGAGAGAGAGAGAGAGAGAGAGCAGAGAGAGAGAGAGAGAGAGAGAGAGAGACAGAGAGAGAGAGAGAGAGAGAGCAGAGAGAGAGAGAGAGAGAGAGAGAGAGAGAGAGAGAGAGAGAGAGAGAGAGAGAGAGAGAGAGAGAGAGAGAGAGAGAGAGAGAGAGAGAGAGCAGAGAGAGAGAGAGAGAGAGAGAGAGAAGAGAGAGAGAGAGAGAGAGAGAAGAGAGAGAGCAGAGAGAGAGAGAGAGAGAGAGAGAGAGAGAGAGAGAGAGAGAGAGAGCAGAGAGAGAGAGAGAGAGAGAGAGAGCAGAGAGAGAGAGAGAGAAGAGAGAGAGCAGAGAGAGAGAGAGAGAGAGAGAGAGAAGAGAGAGAGAGAGAGAGAGAGAGAGAGAGAAGAGAGAGAGAGAGAGAGAGAGAGAGAGAAGAGAGAGAGAGCAGAGAGAGAGAGAGAGAGAGAGCAGAGAGAGAGAGAAGAGAGAGAGAGAAGAGAGAGAGAGAAGAGAGAGAGAGCAGAGAGAGAGAGAGAGAGAGAGAGAGAGAGAGAGCAGAGAGAGAGGAGAGAGAGAGCAGAGAGAGAGAGAGAGAGCAGAGAGAGAGAGAGAGAGAGAGAGAGCAGAGAGAGAGAGAGAGAGCAGAGAGAGAGAGAGAGAGAGAGAGAGCAGAGAGAGAGAAGAGAGAGAGAGAGAGAGAGAGAGAGAGAGAGAGAGAGAGAGAGAGAGAGAGCAGAGAGAGAGAAGAGAGAGAGAGCAGAGAGAGAGAGAGAGAGAGAGAGAGCAGAGAGAGAGAGAGAGAGAGAGAGCAGAGAGAGAAGAGAGAGAGAGCAGAGAGAGAGAGAGAGAGAGAGAGCAGAGAGAGAGAGAGAGAGCAGAGAGAGAGAGAGAGAGAGAGAGCAGAGAGAGAGAGAGAGAGAGAGAGAGAGCAGAGAGAGAGAGAGAGAGAGCAGAGAGAGAGAGAAGAGAGAGAGAGCAGAGAGAGAGAGAGAGAGAGAGAGAGAGAGAGAGAGAGCAGAGAGAGAGAGAAGAGAGAGAGAGCAGAGAGAGAGCAGAGAGAGAGAGAGGGAGCAGGACAGACAGACAGATGGGTGGGTATTTTACATCTAGACTCTGGAGGCAGTAGAGGACAGACAGACCCGATCTCTTGGTTCTCAGCCGGTCCAGGCTCCGCTCACGACACGGTTCCTTTCTGATTAGTGTCCGATTGATAGATCTTCATCTGGCCCCTAGGAGTTCCCCCACGACCCCCAGTGGCCCTCGGCAGCTCTCTCACCTTAGACGGGGGACGACAATGAATCACCAAGGTGACAGTGCCCATCTGTAGGGCTGTGTGAGCCTGGCTCATTGTGTTGACTCTGTGGGACTAGCTGTGTGGGTTTAGGCCTCTGAGGCAGGTTAATGTATAACTAAATGATAACTCCCACTGCACTGACAGCTGTGGGATTAGCATGTTCACCTGAGCTCAGGTGGATCGGTGCTACAGTAAAGAGATGTTTTTACTGCTGGGAAATGGATCATTTCCCTGGTTTTCCTGGTTTACATAGTACTAGGTTGTATATCTCAAGGTAAGACATGGATTTTCCAGGTCTTGGTGGGTTTTAGTGCTATTGCTGGTGGTGTTCGACTATGATATAACATGTTGCTGTAATGCCTTGGGTTGAATGGCTGCGTTGATCGGGAGTTCTCTGTACCCGTGTAGATAGGGAATCAGTCATTTCAGTGATCCATTTAAGCCCACACCTTTCAAAGCGTTTGTGTTCAGCTTTGTCATTAGTGTTTGCATAAAATATGACCTAAAAAGTACATTTAACTGGCGTTAGGCTCACTGTATGAAAAGGGGCATTTTACTGGTGCCTCGTGTATTTCTGCTAAGAAGTGTTTTGACTGCCTTTGTCTGCATTCTCTACCTGACAACATCGAAACCTGTGATTCAAACAATGTAGTTGATTGTGTTCCTCATCCGTTGTGCTTTTCGCATATTTCCCGAGTAGGACTTTTGACTGTCACATAGAGAGCGACGTGTTTGTTGATTGACTGTCAGTCACTATAAAGGCCAGGACAACACTGTATAAAACAACGTTTTAATCCAGGATGGATCTTCTTCCGGTCAAAAACTGTCAAGGCCTTTTTGTTTCTTTGTAGAGTTTTTCTTTCCATCACCTATTAAATCATTTTTAAAAATCTCATATTCTATCCAAATAATGTTTTTGACTCGTCCTTTGCTTATTTATAATATTTATAATGGCTGGTATTTGCCCACAACATTGTGTTGTTTGTGAATTTGGAAAGTAGGGTCACACAAAAGCTGCTTATTAACATAGGGCCCACTTCATAACAATTTCCGGAAGGAAATCTATTTCACAGTAGTAGGTCATATTCCATAGAAATCTTAGACAGCTACTTTAAGTATAATGGAATCATGTGTTAATTACAACTTTACTTCCTGATCTCCACTCTCATTGAGCTCTGTCACGTTCTGACCTTTATTCCTTTGTATTGACTTTATTTAGTATGGTCAGGGCGTGAGTTGATGTGGGCAGTCTATGTTAGCTTTTCTATATATTCTATTTCTGTGTTTGGCCTGATATGGTTCTGTCAATCATTGTCCCTGATTGAGAACCATATTTAGGTAGCCTGTTTTCCTTTGTGTTTTGTGGGTGGTTATTTTCAGTCTTTGTGTGTCTGCACCAGATAGAACTGTTTCGGTTGTCACTTTGTTGTTTAGTATTTTTGAAGTCTTCAGTTGTTTATTAAAATGATGAACACGAACCCCGCTGCGCTTTGGTCCTCTCCTTCTTCCACCCAAGACAGCCATTACAGAGTTCGGAGTGGTCCCTATATTGACATTAGTTATTTGAAATGTTTGATGATTGTTACAATAATGATAATGCACAACATTTGTCACCAATATTTAGTTGTCTGTACTTTCATTCTTTACATTTTTACCATCTTCCTGTCAATGAGATTTTGACCCAGAACTTCAGTATACTT
This sequence comes from Oncorhynchus masou masou, assembly GCF_036934945.1. Classification (NCBI taxonomy): domain Eukaryota; kingdom Metazoa; phylum Chordata; class Actinopteri; order Salmoniformes; family Salmonidae; genus Oncorhynchus; species Oncorhynchus masou. The sequence continues at coordinate 57,368,667 of NC_088224.1, forward strand.
TCATAGAAGGCCAGGAGCACAACAACAGCCCATTATTTTTCTGGAGTGACTGTTTTGAGGAAGTGGAGTGGGCTTGGTTTTCTGTGTTTGGATAATATACTGTACATATGGGTGTGAGAGGGTGTAGGACTGTCCTTCCTTGAGTGCTCTGCCTTGGCTCAATGAGCTCTTATTGGGAACCAGGGTGGAAATGCTGCTCGCTGGAGATGATCGTGGTGTGATAATTGTAGTTACTGGGTTTGAGAAGTTTCAGGTCACGTTCAAGGCTACATTGCAGACTGCCCAGTCAGGCATCAGATTTCTATATCACATGACGTGTTTAGCTAGTGTACATCTCAATTTAGACAGCCTGGAACGTAGCCTCGGTGACCAGACCTCTCTCCGTTTCCATAGAAATACCCCCCAAAAACCTTGGTCACACTTAAAAATGATCAAACCCTTTTTTTTCAATTTTCGCCCAAAATGATATATGGAAATCTAACTGCCTGTAGCTGAGGACCTGAAGCAAGGATATGCATATTCTTGATACCATTTGAAAGGAAACACTTTGAAGTTTGTGGAAATGTTAAATTAATGTAGGAGAATATAACATATTTGATCTGGTACAAGATAATGCAAAGAAAAAAACATGCATTTTTGTTTTTTTGGTACCATCTTTGAAATGCAACAGAAAGGCCAATATATGACTTGGGATTCTAGGCGCAATTTATATTTTGGCCACTAGATGGCAGTAATGTATGTGCAAAGTTTTAGACTGATCCAATGAACCATTGCATGCCTGTTCAAAAGTTTGTATCAAGACTGCCCAAGAATGTAAGCTTTCTTCCAATACCATATATGTCTATGTCCTGGAAAGTGTTATTGCTACTTACAACCTCATGCTAATCGCATAAGCCTACGTTAGCTCAACCGTCCCGCGGGAGACCCACCAATCCTGTAGAGGTTTTTAAACCATCTCACACTGGTGTTATGCTTTGTGGACATCCCAAAGCCATACCTCAACCTATACCAAATAAACCCTAATTGAAAATATTTGCCATGAATTAATGTAGTGCTTTTTTTAGGAAATACAGTGCACTCCACTTCTAGTGATCACATTGGTCCAGGACAATTTGATACACTAGAACTGCATCAATTCTACCTGTATGGCATTGTAGTAAAGTAATCACCTCTGTTTCTCTGTTTGTTTCAGTCTGCCGAGTTCTTTGACATGCTGGAAAGGATGCAGGTAAGACTCCTCCTTCTCCTTCCTCTTTCTCTTCCTTCTCTCCTTCCTTCTCTTCTCTCTAAGTTCCCACTGCTGCTGGCATAGACGTGGTGATGAAAGCACGACACGTTCATCACTTTCTGAGATTTTAATCAAGGGGTCCTCCCCTAACGAGCAGAAGGGTCCGTTATTAAACCACGGGAGTTTGGAGGGGGAACGCGGGCCGCACTTAATTTGAGGAGCCGAGAACAACGGGTCCAATCTCTGGTCCTGATTGAGTAATGAGCCGAACCAGACCAAGTTAACGAGCTCCCTCTAAAAAAAAACATTGATTTCTCTGACCTATTCTGCTACACTGTGTCTATGGTGTTCTGGGATTTTCTGTGGGATTGGGGTTTTAGGCAGGATGGGGGCAGGAAGAGAGTGGGTGGTGGTGGCAGCTCTGCCATGCCAATTTGGGGACAGTGGGGGAGCTTTTGAAAGAAAGAGAGAGTGAGCGGAGGAGGACAGGAGATCGATAGCGCATGATAACAAGTGGGCGAGAAGGAATGAGGACAGAGGCCACACAGGCCCACTGCCACCTCTGAGCCAGTCCTTACCAGACCCCTCGCTGTCCCCACAGCGTCACATCGACCCGCACTACTAACTAGACTAGAGCAATCGATGGCCGAACAGTTGAAAGGCCTCTATCTGGAATGGTTGATCACAAAGCCCGTCTCAGTGGGATCGAAGATGGCTGTATTAAGACAGACCCCTAGCTTTGATCTAACCCAGCGGTGTTGACAAGTAGTCCCCCACTGAGATGTAGCTGTTCCCCCATCCCCTCCACTGTCTGTCTCTCTGAGCTAGCCTGGTCCCAGATCTGTTATTGCTGTATTGCCAACTCCTATGGTCATTGTCAATACAGCACAAACAGATCTGGGACCAGGCGGAGGCAAGCATCACTGGAGGACGAGGACCATTCAAACACATGCAGAGAGTGCTTAGATCAGGGGTGCCCAACCCTCTTCCTGGAGATCTACTGCTCTGTGGCTTTTCAGTCCATCCCTCATTTAACACACCGGATTCTACTTATTAGCTGCTCAACAAGACCTTAACCAGATGAATCAGATATGATAAATTAGGGTTGGACTGAAAACCTACAGGACAATAGATCTCCAGGAAGAGTGTTGGGCAGCCCTGGCTTAGATAGATAGACAGACCAGTCTGTGCGTTGACCACTGCTTAGATAGACAGACCAGTCTCTGCGTTGACCACTGCTTAGATAGAGAGACAGACCAATTTGTGCGTTGACCACTGAAATCAATAATGTAGGGATAAGGATACGGTTTAAGTCTGGTAAATGACTTGTGAGATTCTGTGTGTGTGGTAGGTCTTAATTAATGGCCTTCCACAAACAGAGTACAATACACAGAGTAGTGTGTTTGTCTACCAATGAAATCGATGATTTTTTTAAATTTTTTTATTTTACCTTTATTTAACCAGGCAAGTCAGTTAAGAACACATTCTTATTTTCAATGACGGCCTGGGAACAGTGGGTTAACTGCCTGTTCAGGGGCAGAACGACAGATTTGTACCTTGTCAGCTCGGGGGTTTGAACTCACAACCTTCCGGTTACTAGTCCAACGCTCTAACCACTAGGCTACCCTGCCGCCCCAAGACAGATGAAACGTAGGGACAAGGATGATTGAGATATGATTACGCCTGGTAAAATACTTGAGAGAATCTGTGTGTGTGGTAAGGATTCGGGCTTCAGAGCCTCTCTCCACATACACAGAGGTCTTTCTTCACAGGTCTCTCCAGCAGATTGGTAATTGTGCAATTCAGGATGTCAACAATTCAACTATGTCGGCTTGGCTCTGCATATATTACGCAAACACTTCTTATTACCAAGCAAATATTTTCCCTGGGTTCCACCAATCAAATGTTTACCCAGAGAATGTACAGTCCAGTATATAAGTACAGTAACTGATTTGGGAGTTAAGTGTAAGTCCAGGAATGATCTTTTTGTACCCTTGTGACCCTCCGTCCACATGCGTGACCCTAACCAGGTCCCTAAATCGGAGGAGACGAAGCCCCACTCGCAGAGAAGCAAGGTCTGAGAAACACACATACACACACGTCAGTGTCACCACTAGAATGCTTCTCTGTCATGATGCATTGACCTCGCCTCTGTCCATTCCTTTATTCATGTATTCCTTTATTTGTTTCTCTCCCCCCCATCCCTTCTTTGTTTGATTGCGATGGTGGTCATCCTCTGCGCTAGCCCTGCCAGCCACTGGAGTAGTTTCACCACTCTCTAAATGACTTAGAACTCTCTTAAGATCCCCCTCAACCAGGACAAAATGTAGGCTAACATAAAATAACAAAGAGCTTTGCATAATGAATGCGATTCCCCTCAATCTCCTGGGACTATATACAGTGTAAAAACAAAGTCAAGGAGATCGATTGGAGTCGATGGTGAACGTCCAGGGATGGACTGGCCGTAGGTCAATTCTGGCAAACGCCAGATGGGCTGGTCCATCTTTAGTCCATCTGTCTAAAAAAAAAAAAATGTTTGTGCAAAATTATAATAATAATAATAATGGGTGCCTCAAGTAAAAAAAAAAATGGGCTGGCGTGGTGGGCCTCGTGGGACAAAATGGGGCAGTGTGATAGAAATACGCAGGCCTATTTCTAGTCCCAGTCCGTCCCTGTGAACATCATATCACAGCGGGTTTAAAGGTCATACACCAGCTGACTGCTAAACCAGCCCCAGTGACTTAATGATGAACCCAGGGGCTCACAGAGTCAATCCTGAGACTCGTATCCCTGAGATTGTCGGAAGGTTTAGACTCCTCCATCAATGTATGCCCATTTCATTAATGTGTTTCATTGTGTTGCATCACTCATTGGACCATCAGTTGCTTCTGTGGAATAAGTCACTGTATATATGTTCACCCTGAGTTTCTGTGTTCACGCTTGCTATAGTGACGGACTGCCTCAGTTGACCTCATTGTAATGTAGTTCAAGGCCCTGTTTGAGTTCTTTACAAACACAACCTGCCTTTCTCCCTTCCTTGAAGCAATCACTGATCTTACACAAATTGATAGGTGTGAGCAATAGTTCTATTTCATAGCATTCACCAACCCAGCCTTGTCAGATCAGGGATTTCTTTACGGAAGAGAGGAAGGAAATAGGCGTTCCCTGAAGTATTTGAACAGGGCTGTAATTATTCCAGCCTGTAAGGTTAATGATCTGTGTGTGTCTCTCCTCTCTCTGTCTGACAGGATGACTACATCCCATACCCGCGGATAGAGGACGTGAGTCAGCGCTCTGATACGATCATATCAATTGGATCAAAACACGATGCACAAACAAGCATGAACAACACAAACCCACATATACAGTACACACACACACACACTCACACACACACACACACACACACACACACACCCAGTTATGCACATACTGCTGGTCAATGTAAACCAGGGCTCAAATAACTTTTATAGGCACATTTATGATCAAAGTTCCATGCTCTAGGCAGTGTTCTAAGGTGCTGCATCGCGGTGCTTGAGGCGTCACTACAGATCCGGGTTCAATTCCAGGCTGTGTCACAACCAGCCGTGACCAGGAGTCTCATAGGGCGGCGCACAATTGGCCCAGTGTCGTCCGGGTTAGGGGAGGGTTTGGCCAGGGGGGGAGGGGGGGCAGGCTGACCTCAGTCGTCACTTGAACGGTGTTTCCTCTGACACATTGGTGCAGCTGTCTTCTGGGATAAGTGGACAGGTGTTAAGGAACGTGGTTTGGCGGGTCATGTTTCGGAGGACGCATGACTCGGCCTTCACATCTCCCGAGCCCTTTGGGGAGATGCAGCGACATTGGATATGACGAAATTTTGGAGACAAAGGGGGCTAAAATAACAAATGTTTATTTATATGGCCCTATTCTTGTGGATGGGGATATTTTGGTACACAAACCCTGCCCCTTGGCTGTGTGGCTTAGATTCTGGAGAAGGGTAGCCCATACCCGCAGGTGATCCTGCCCCAGTTTGGGGGTTACTGGATTGAGGATGCCGAGGCACCTGCAGGCACCCCCACTTCTTCGGAGAGCAGCTTCTGTGAGGAGGATGACGGAGGGGGCATGAGCCCTGCGGGGGGGTTTGGCTTCAGGTTGGAGTGTAACAGCACGGCCAGGGCCTACCGCAAACACTTCCTGGGCAGGGTGAGTCAAGGCCTATTTGACTTGTAGTAATAATGTGGATGTGTGAGTGGGGGAGGAAGGGGGGTCTGCGCCTGCATGTGTGTGTTGTGTGTCTGTGTGTGTGTTTATGTTGATGTGTGTACGTGTGTGTGTGTTCTCTGTAAGGTTGTGTATCCCTCTTTAAGTCGTTCTCCATTCAGTGTTGTTCCTATTTCAGGCATAATTCTGCTCTGGGATTATGACTAAGCATGTTTTAAATATATATTCATGTTCAATAGTTCCGGACTCACACAAATTAAGAATCAGTCGTTTGGAAAAGGAACGTGTAATTGACTTAAATTATGCGGAGATCTGTGAAATATTGAGTGTAAGACCTTACTTGAAGGTGTGTAACTTCTTTAAACTGTCTCATCATACTGTGTAGTGATTCGCTGTCTGTCTGACTCTCTTGCCCTCCCTCCCTCCCTCCCTCCCTCCCTCCCTCCCTCCCTCCCTCCCTCCCTCCCTCCCTCCCTCCCTCCCTCCCTCCCTCCCTCCCTCCCTCCCTCCCTCCCTCCCTCCCTCCCTCCCTCCCTCCCTCCCTCCTTAACTTTCTCCCCCTCTATCTTTCTTTCACTCTGCCCCTCTCTCTCTCTTCTTCAGGAGCATATGAACTACTACTGCACAGGCAGCAGTCTGGGGAACCTCATTATGTCACTGAAGTACGAGGAGGCAGAGGGCCAGGAGTTCCTCCGCATCATGCTCAGGTAACTACAGTAGGGCCAGGAGTTCCTCCGCATCATGCTCAGGTAACTACAGTAGGGCCAGGAGTTCCTCCGCATCATGCTCAGGTAACTACAGTAGGGCCAGGAGTTCCTCCATCATGTTCAGGTAACTACAGTAGGGCCAGGAGTTCCTCCATCATGTTCAGGTAACTACAGTAGGGCCAGGAGTTCCTCCATCATGTTCAGGTAACTACAGTAGGGCCAGGAGTTCCTCCATCATGTTCAGGTAACTACAGTAGGGCCAGGAGTTCCTCCATCATGTTCAGGTAACTACAGTAGGGCCAGGAGTTCCTCCATCATGTTCAGGTATCTACAGTAGGGCCAGGAGTTCCTCCATCATGCTCAGGTAACTACAGTAGGGCCAGGGGTTCCTCCATCATGTTCAGGTAACTACAGTAGGGCCAGGATTTCCTCCATCATGTTCAGGTAACTACAGTAGGGCCAGGAGTTCCTCCATCATGTTCAGGTAACTACAGTAGGGCCAGGAGTTCCTCCATCATGTTCAGGTAACTACAGTAGGGCCAGGAGTTCCTCCATCATGTTCAGGTAACTACAGTAAGGCCAGGAGTTCCTCCATCATGTTCAGTAACTACAGTAGGGCCAGGAGTTCCTCCATCATGTTCAGGTAACTACAGTAGGGCCAGGAGTTCCTCCATCATGTTCAGGTATCTACAGTAGGGCCAGGAGTTCCTCCATCATGCTCAGGTAACTACAGTAGGGCCAGGGGTTCCTCCATCATGTACAGTAGGGCCAGGGGTTCCTCCATCATGTTCAGGTAACTACAGTAGGGCCAGGAGTTCCTCCATCATGTTCAGGTAACTACAGTAGGGCCAGGAGTTGCTCCATCATGCTCAGGTAACTACAGTAGGGCCAGGAGTTCCTCCATCATGTTCAGGTAACTACAGTAGGGCCAGGAGTTCCTCCATCATGCTCAGGTAACTACAGTAGGGCCAGGAGTTCCTCCATCATGTTCAGGTAACTACAGTATGGCCAGGAGTTGCTCCATCATGCTCAGGTAACTACAGTAGGGCCAGGAGTTCCTCCATCATGTTCAGGTAACTACAGTAGGGCCAGGAGTTCCTCCATCATGCTCAGGTAACTACAGTAGGGCCAGGAGTTCCTCCATCATGCTCAGGTAACTACAGTAGGGCCAGGAGTTCCTCCATCATGCTCAGGTAACTACAGTAGGGCCAAGAGTTCCTCCATCATGTTCAGGTAACTACAGCAGGGCCAGGAGTTCATCCATTATGTTCAGGTAACTACAGTAGGGCCAGGAGTTCCTCCATCATGTTCAGGTAACTACAGTAGGGCCAGGTGTTCCTCCATCATGTTCAGGTAACTACAGTAGGGCCAGGAGTTGCTCATCATGCTCAGGTAACTACAGTAGGGCCAGGGGTTCCTCCATCATGTTCAGGTAACTACAGTAGGGCCAGGGGTTCCTCCATGTTCAGGTAACTACAGTAGGGCCAGGAGTTCCTCCATCATGTTCAGGTAACTACAGTAGGGCCAGGAGTTCCTCCATCATGTTCAGGTAACTACAGTAGGGCCAGGAGTTCCTCCATCATGTTCAGGTAACTACAGTAGGGCCAGGAGTTCCTCCATCATGTTCAGGTAACTACAGCAGGGCCAGGAGTTCATCCATCATGTTCAGATAGCTTCAGTCATATAATAACATAGAGTAGGGCCGTGGTCTGGACCCATAGTTATAGTCACACTACCCCGACAGTACCTTGTGAACATTTATTTCCAAATATAAGTTATTTTACACTAGCCAGAATTTTCACTGTAGAAATAGGAATTATGTATTTGCAATGTGCACATAACCTACCTTCTTTAAGATGCGGTTATTGATACTGGTTTTGTGCAATCATCACCCAGGTCGAGGACAAAGACACACCATGACAGGATCTCTCTGGCAGGCCTCAACCAGCTTCCCAGTGTACCCCAGATAGCCAAGGTAAGGTGTGCTGACCTAAGCACCACCAATGCAACTTGCACTCAATGTAAAGTGGCGATCTGGGTTTCAAGCATCAACAATACGGCCAGCCCGCCACAGTGTGGGTGAACAGCTGAGGGATGGGTCTGAAGAAATGTTATGAGATCAATATTATAGTTTTAACCATGTGTTGAAACTATGCAGTGTTTGTTTACAATTACATTGTTTCCAAACAATGAAGTTAAACAAGCTTTTGGGTTCTGATGCATTAAGACAGTTGCGTTAAGACAGCTGGTACATGCCAAAAAGGCATGTACCAATCCCCGATTGCCCCTTTAACCTAAAATCCATTTGTTTCCGTCACTGTGGTTTCAACTGAATCTGTATCTATCTGTTTGTCTGTGTTTCAGCTTCTCTGCGACGACGTGACTGGCCTGAAGTTCAACCCAGTCCTCTACCCCAGAGTGAGTCTGCTCCACAGGTTCCTTTCTGCCAGGCGCTTCCATTAGGTCATGTCATGGAAATAGAAATCATTTCCTAGGAGTTGTATTTCTTTGGGGCATGCAGTGTTTTCAAAAAAATGTTTCTTATTGGACAAATCCAGGTAGTCTCTCCCTTTTTCAGTCCCTTTTCTTCCATTTGCTGCCGAATGAACATAATCCAACTTCCACCTGGTTCACTATACAGCCTGACCCCTCTGTTCTCTCTTACTGATGTGGTGTAGGCAGTGCTAAAGACAGATCTGTTCCAGGAGCTGTTCATCACTTCAGAGGTCATTTGGATGATGGAGCTGCTTGTTGTGCCTCTGCTCCGGGTCCTGCAGAACTCATCTGTTACTACGACAGTCTGCTCAGACTGCTCCCCCTCTCCTCCACTCCCATCCCCTACTAGTCTCAGCTGGCTGCCTTTCAAAATGGCCACAATCAACCCACAGTGGTCATGATCATTAGAGCATTAAACGGAACATTTTTACAGCGGGAAAATGGAAATGAGCATTTCTTATTGGACAAGTCCAAGCAGTCCCGCCCTGTTTTAGTCGGTTTATTTCCGTTTGGTGCCTATTGAATACAACCCTGACCTCCCCAGACATGATTGTCATACAATACAAGTATGTAAACACCTGCTCATCGAACATCTCATTCCAAAATCATGGGCATTAATATTGAGTTGGTCCCCCCTCTATTGCTATAGCAACCTTCACTCTTCTAACAAGGCTTTCCACTTGATGTTGGAACATTGCTGCTATGACTTGGTTCCATTCAGCCTCAAGAGCATTAGTGAGGTCGGGGACTGTTGTTTGGCGATTATGCCTGGCTCGCAGTCAGCATTCCAATTAATTCCAAAGGTGTTCAATGGGGTTGAGGTCAGGGCTATGTGCAGGCCAGTCAAGTTCTTCCACACCGATCTCGACAAATCATTTTTGTACGGACTTCGCTTTGTGCATGCGGGCATTTTCATGCTGAACAGGAAAGGGCCTTCGCCAAACTGTTGCTAAAGTTGGAAGCACAGAATCATCTAGAATGTCATTGTATGCTGTAACCTAGAGGAGCCTGAACTATAAAAAACTTGCTGCAGACCATTATTCCTCCTCCACCAAGCTTTACAGTTGGCACTATGCACTAGGCAGGTAGCTTTTCTGGCATCCGGCCAAACTCAGAGTTGTCTATCGGACTGCCAGATGGTGAAGTGTGATTCCAGAGGCAGTTTGGAAGTCGGTAGTGAGTGTTGCAACCGAGGACCAATGATTTTTATGCACTACAGCTTCAGCACTCAGCAGTCCCATTCTGTGAGCTTGTGTGGCCTACCACTTTGCGGATGAGGCGTTGTTGCTCCCAGACTTTTCCACTTCACAATAACAGCTCTAGCAGGGAAGACATTTGACGGACTGACTTGTTGGAAAGGTGAAAGTCACTGAGCTCTTCAGTAAGGCCATTCTACTGCCAATGTTTGTCAGTGGAGATTGCATGTCTGTGTGCTCAATTTTATACACCTGTCAGCAATGGGTGTGGCTGAAATAGCCAAATCCACAAATTTGAAGGGGAGTCCACATACTTTTGTATATATAGTGTAAATGTCTGCCCGAGTCATGAAGGGACTTTATCACATAACTGGGTATTATATGTACATGCACATCCTTATAAATTGAGATGTTTTTGGTTTCAGGGCTCTCAGCTGATAGTAGGTTATGACGAACATGAAGTGAACAATACCTTTAAGTTTGGTGTCATCTACCAGAAGTTTGGTCAGGTGAGTGTGAAGTGCAGGTTTGTATTGCAAAAATGGTGTTTCAGTTTATTCCTTATCAATCCCATGCTATTTATTTTTTGCCCTCTCCCATTTAATCTTCTCCCCTCATCGCTCTCTCCTCTCATCGCTCCACCCTAGACGTCAGAGGAGGAGTTGTTTGGGAACAACGAGGAGACGCCAGCCTTCCGAGAGTTCCTCAGTGTTCTGGGAGACAACATAGAGCTGAATGACTTCAAGGGGTGAGAGACATACAGTGCCAGTGAAAAGTGTGGACACACCTACTCATTTCCAGGGTTTTTCTTTTGACTCTTTTCTGCATTGTGGAATAAAAGTGAAGACCTCCAAACTATGAAATAACACGGTGTGAAATCACGTCGTAACCAGTAAAGTGTGAAAACAATCCGAATATATTTTAGATTTGAGATTCTTCAAAGTAGCCACCCTTTGCCTTGATGACAGCTTTGCATTCTCTCAGCCATCTTCATGAGATAGTCACCTGGAATGCATTTCAATTAACAGGTGTGCCTTGTGAAAAGTACATTTGTGGAAATTCTTTCCTTCTTAATGCGTTTGAGCCAATCAGTTGTGTTGTGACATGGTAGGGGGTATACAGAAGATAGCCCTATTTGGACTAAGTGCATATTATGGCAAGAACAGCTCAAATAAGCCAGGAGAAACGACAGTCCATCATTATTTTAAGACATGAAGGTCAGTAAATCTGGAAATTTCAAGAACTTTTAAAGTTTCTTCAAGTGTAGTCGCAAAAACCATCAACCGCTATGATGAAACTGGCTCTCATGAGGAGCACCATAGGAAAGGAAGACCCAGAGTTACAAGTTCATTACGGGACGGCAGTAAGCCTAGTGGTTAGACCGTTGGGCCAGTTACCAAAAGGTTGCTGGATCGAATCCCCGAACTGACAAGGTACTAATCTGTCGTTCCGCCCTTGAGCATGGCAATTAACCCACTGTTCCCCGTGCGCCAAAGACGTGGATGTTGATTATGGCAGCCCCCCCAGCACCTCTCTCATTCAGAGGGGTTGTGTTAAATGCGGAAGACACATTTCAATTGAAGGCATTCAGCTGTACAATTGACTATTGACTTTCCCATTAGAGTTAACTGCACCTCAGATTGCAGCCCAAATAAATGCTTCACAGAGTTCAAGTAACAGACACATCTCAACATCAATGTTCAGATGAGACTGAGTGAATTAGGCCTTCATGGTCAAATTGCTGCAAACAAACCACTACTAAAGGACACTAATGATAAGAAGAGACTTGCTTGGGCCAGGAAACATGAGCAATAGACATTAGACCGTTGGAAACCTGTCCTTTGGTCTGATGAGTTCAAATGTGAGATTTTTTGGTTTCAACCGCCATGTCTTTGTGAGACGCAGAGTAGGTGATCGGATGATTTCCGAATGTCTGGTTCCCACCGTGAAGCATGGAGGAGGAGGTGTGATGGTGTGGGGAGTGCTTTGCTGGTGAATCTGTCAGTGACTTATTTAGAATTCAAGGCAAACTTAACCAGCATGGCTACCACAGCATTCTGCAGCAAACCAGATGGGATGGCGTTTTTCAACAGGACAATGACCCAACACACCTCCAGGCTGTGTCCTTACACTTACATAGTTGACCTAGAAGGAGAGTGACGGAGTGCTGCATCAGATGACCTGGCCTCCAAAATCACCCGACCTCACCCCAAATAAGATTGTTTGGGATGAGTTGGACCGCAGAGTGAATGAAAAGCAGCAAACAAGTGCTCAGCATTATGTGGGAACTCCTTCAAGACGATTGGAAAAGCATTCCAGGTGAAGCTGGTTGAGAATGCCAAGCGTGTGCAAAGCTGTCATCAAGGCAAAGGATTATACTTTGAAGAATCTCAAATATAAAATATATTTTGATTTGTTTAACACTTTTTTGGTTACTACATTATTCTATATCTGTTATTTCATAGTTTTGATGTCTTCACTATCATTCTACAACATAGAAAATAGTAAAAATAAAGAAAAACCAATGAATGAGTAGGTGTCCAAACTTTTAACTGGTACAGTAGATGCAACTCTACTATTTCTGCTCTACTTCTGAGAGGGAGGGGGAGAGAGAGAGAGGCAGAGAGAGGGAAAGAGAGAGAGAGACACAGAGACAACTCTACAACTACTCCAATACTGAGAGGAACAGAGAGAGTTTTATTTTTATTTTTATTTAACCTTTATTCATGTAGGTACCACTGAGAGAGAGAGTTCATGCAGAGAGAGAGTTCATGCAGAGAGAGAGTTCATGCAGAGAGAGAGTTCATGCAGAGAGAGAGTTCATGCAGAGAGAGAGAGTTCATGCAGAGAGAGTTCATGCAGAGAGAAAGAGAGAGTTCATGCAGAGAGAGAGGGAGAATGGAGGGAGGGAAGGAAGGATATATACTACTGCTACCCTGCTACCATTCCTCATGAGTAGGGCCAGGAGTTTTCCCTGTCACGTGATCAGGAAATGCTCCTGACCCTACCCAATAATTGAACATCATGGTAGTGCTAATCATACAGTGTTGTCACTGTGGTCCTAGGTTCCGTGGTGGTCTGGATGTATCCCACGGTCAGACAGGCTCTGAGTCCGTCTACACCGTCTTCAGACAGAGAGAGATGATGTTCCACGTCTCCACTAAACTACCCTTCACCGAGGGAGACATACAACAGGTACTGACGACGCTACACCACACACAGCATAATAACAGTGGTTACAGTATGTGTTTTGTGTGTGCGTGTGTGTGTGTGTCACTCATAAACACCCTCTGTTTCTTCTTTCCTCTCACCTCACACCTTTCTCTAATACTTGTGACTAATTATACTGTAGAACATACAGTCAAACAGTCCTAAGTTGTTTACAGAACACTATGCTCTTGTCCCTCAGCTCCAGAGGAAGAGGCACATAGGAAATGACATCGTGGCAGCGGTCTTCCAGGAAGACGCCACCCCCTTTGTACCTGACATGATTGCCTCCAACTTCCTCCATGCGTATGTGCTGGTGCAGGTAGAGAACCCTGGTACTGAACACACTACATACAAGGTCAGTACTATATCCTACTATGAACCTTACAGGCTCACTATGTGATATTTGCTAAATTGTTTTTAAAAATGTATTACGGAGTGGGCCTTTAAGGCATGGATATGATGTAACTGGTGTGAAATGGCTAGCTAGTTAGTGGTGCGAGCTAGTGACATTTCAATCGGTGACGTCACTTGCGCTAAGACCTCAAAGTAGTTGTTCGCCTTGCTCTGCAAGGGCCGCGGCTTTTGTGTGACGATAGGTGACGATGCGTCGAGGGTGACTCTTGTCGATGTGTTCAGAGGGTCTCTGGTTCAAGCCCAGGTTGGGACAGGGAGAGGGACGGAAACTACACTGTTGCAGTTACCTAAGCCAGACTCTCTATACAGTAGATGTGTGACATGAATTGCTTTGTGTCTGCAGGTGTCTGTTACAGCGAGGGAAGATGTACCTCCATTTGGCCCACCTCTCCCCAATCCAGCGGTCTTCAAGAAGGTAAGCAAGAGAGCGAATTACAGAAAAAAGATACAGAGAGAGAGAGGGAGAGAGAGATTGAAGGAGAGGGATAAAGAGAGAGAGATTGAAGGAGATGGATAAAGAGAGAGAGATTGAAGGAGAGGGATAAAGAGAGAGAGAGAGATTGAAGGAGTGGGATAAAGATATATAGAGAGAGGGTGAGATTGAAGGAGAGGGATAGAGAGAGAGAGATTGAAGGAGAGGGATAAAGAGAGAGAGAGAGATTGAAGGAGAGGAATACAGATACAGAGAGAGAGAGAGATTGAAGGAGAGGGATAAAGAGAGTGAGATTGAAGGAGAGGGATAAAGAGAGAGAGATTGAAGGAGATGGATAAAGAGAGAGAGATTGAAGGAGAGGGATAAAGATAAAGAGAGAGAGAGAGAGATTGAAGGAGAGGGATAAAGAGAGTGAGATTGAAGGAGAGGGATAAAGAGAGAGAGAGATTGAAGGAGATGGATAAAGAGAGAGATTGAAGGAGAGGGATAAAGATAAAGAGAGAGAGAGAGAGAGAGATTGAAGGAAAGGGATAAAGATACAGAGAGAAAGAGATTGAAGGAGAGATAAAGATACAAGAGAGAGAGAGAGATTGAAGGAGCGAGATAAAGAAACACAGAGAGAGAGAGAGATTGAAGGAGAGGGATAAAGAGTGAGATTGAAGGAGAGGGATAAAGAGAGAGAGAGATTGAAGGAGAGGGATAAAGAGAGAGAGAGAGAGATTGAAGGAGAGAGTAAGAGAGATAGAGAGATTGAAGGAGATGGATAGAGAGAGAGAGAGAGAAAGAGAGAGAGAGAGAGATTGAAGGAGAGGGATAAAGATACAGAGAGAGAGAGATTGAAGGAGAGGGATAAAAGAGAGAGAGAGATTGAAGGAGAGGGATAAAGAGAGAGAGATTGAAGGAGAGGGATAAAGATACAGAGAGAGAGAGATTGAAGGAGAGGGATAAAGAGAGAGACATTGAAGGAGAGGGATAAAAGAGAGATAAAGATTGAAGGAGAGGGATAAAGAGAGAGAGAGAGAGATTGAAGGAGAGGGATAAGAGAGAGAGAGATTGAAGGAGAGGGATAAAGAGAGAGAGAGAGATTGAAGGAAAGGGATAAAGAGAGAGAGAGAGAGAGAGAGAGAGAGATTGAAGGAGAAGGATAAAGAGAGAGAGAGATTGAAGGAGAGGGATAAAAGAGAGAGATTGAAGGAGAGGGATAAAGAGAGAGATGGAGATTGAAGGAGAGGGATAACGAGATATATAGAGATTGAAGGAGAGGAATAAAAAAGAGAGAGAGAGATTGAATAAAGGAGAGAGATTGAAGGAGAGGAATAAAGATACAGAGAGAGAGAGATTGAAGGAGAGGGATAAAGAGAGAGATTGAAGGAGAGGGATAAAGAGAGAGAGAGATTGAAGGAGATGGATAAAAGAGAGAGATTGAAGGAGAGGGATAAAGATAAAAGAGAGAGAGAGAGATTGAAGGAAAGGGATAAAGATACAGAGAGAAAGAGATTGAAGGAGAGAGATAAAGATACAAAAAGAGAGAGAGAGATTGAAGGAGAGAGATAAAGAAACACAGAGAGAGAGATTGAAGGAGAGGGATAAAGATACAGAGAGAGATTGAAGGAGAGAGATAAAGAGAGATAGAGATTGAAGGAGAGGGATAAAGAGAGAGAGAGAGATTGAAGGAGAGGGATAAGAGAGAGAGAGAGAGAGATTGAAGGAGAGGGATAAAGAGAGAGATATTGAAGGAGAGGGATAAAGAGAGAGATAGAGATTGAAGGAGAGGAGTAAGAAAGAGATAGAGATTGAAGGAGAGGGATAAAGAGAGAGCTTGAAGGAGAGGGATAAAGAGAGAGAGATTGAAGGAGAAGGATAAAGAGAGAGATAGAGATTGAAGGAGAAGAATAAAAGAGAGATAGAGATTGAAGGAGAGGGATAAAAGAGAGATAAAGATTGAAGGAGAGGGATAAATAGAGAGAGAGATTGAAGGAGAGGGATAAAGATAAAGAGAGAGATATTGAAGGAGAGGGATAAAGAGAGAGATAGAGATTGAAGGAGAGGGATAAAGATAAAGAGAGAGATATTGAAGGAGAGGGATAAAGAGAGAGATAGAGATTGAAGGAGAGGGATAAAGATACAGAGAGAGAGATTGAAGGAGAGGGATAAAGAGAGAGATAGAGATTGAAGGAGAGGGATAAAGAGAGAGAGATTGAAGGAGAGGGATAAAGAGAGAGAGAGATTGAAGGAGAGGGATAAAGAGAGAGAGAGATTGAAGGAGAGGGATAAAGAGAGAGAGATTGAAGGAGAGGGATAAAGAGAGAGATAGAGATTGAAGGAGAGGGATAAAGAGAGAGATAGAGATTGAAGGAGAGGGATAAAGAGAGAGAGAGAGAGATTGAAGGAGAGGGATAAAGAGAGAGAGAGAGATTGAAGGAGAGGGATAAAGAGAGAGAAATTGAAGGAGAGGGATAAAGAGAGAGATAGAAATTGAAGGAGAGGGATAAAGAGAGAGAGATTGAAGGAGAGGGATAAAGAGAGAGAGATTGAAGGAGAGGGATAAAGAGAGAGATAGAGATTGAAGGAGAGGGATAAAGATAAAGAGAGAGATATTGAAGGAGAGGGATAAAGAGAGAGATAGAGATTGAAGGAGAGGGATAAAAAGAGAGAGATTGAAGGAGAGGGATAAAGAGAGAGATAGAGATTGAAGGAGAGGGATAAAGAGAGAGATTGAAGGAGAGGGAAAAAGAGAGAGATTGAAGGAGAGGGATAAAAGAGAGAGAGATTGAAGGAGAGGGATAAAAAGAGAGAGATTGAAGGAGAGGTATAAAAGAGAGATATTGAAGGAGAGGGATAAAGAGAGAGATAGAGATTGAAGGAGAGGGATAAAGAGAGAGATAGAGATTGAAGGAGAGGGATAGAGAGAGAGAGATTGAAGGAGGGGGATAAAGAGAGAGAGATTGAAGGAGAGGGATAAAGAGAGAGATAGAAATTGAAGGAGAGGGATAAAGAGAGAGATAGAAATTGAAGGAGAGGGATAAAGAGAGAGAGATTGAAGGAGAGGGATAAAGAGAGAGATAGAGATTGAAGAAGAGGGATAAAAGATACAGAGAGAGAAAGAGATTGAAGGAGAGGGATAAAGAGAGAGAGAGAGATTGAAGGAGAGGGATAAAGAGAGAGAGATAGAAATCGAAGGAGAGGGATAAAAGAGAGAGAGATTGAAGGAGAGGGATAAAGAGAGAGATAGAGATTGAAGGAGAGGGATAAAGAGAGAGAGAGAAATTGAAGGAGAGGGATAAAGAGAGAGATTGAAGGAGAGGGGTAAAGATACAGAGAGAGATTTAAGGAGAGGGATAAAGAGAGAGAGACATTGAAGGAGAGGGATAAAGAGAGAGATTGAGATTGAAGGAGAGGGATAAAAGAGAGAGAGAGATTGAAGGAGAGGGATAAAGAGAGAAAGAGAGATTGAAGGAGAGGGATAAAGAGAGAGATAGAGATTGAAGGAGAGGGATAAAGAGAGAGATAGAGATTGAAGGAGAGGGATAAAAGAGAGAGAGATTGAAAGAGAGGGATAAAGATACAGAGAGAGAGATTGAAGGAGAGAGAAAGAGAGAGAGAGATTGAAGGAGAGGGATAAAGATACAGAGAGAGAGAGAGAGAGACATTGAAGGAGAGGGATAAAGAGAGAGATTGAGATTGAAGGAGGGGGATAAAGAGAGAGAGAGAGAGAGAGAGAGAGATTGAAGGAGAGGGATAAAGAGAGAAAGAGAGATTGAAGGAGAGGGATAAAGAGAGAGATAGAGATTGAAGGAGAGGGATAAAGAGAGAGATAGAGATTGAAGGAGAGGGATAAAGAGAGAGAGATTGAAAGAGAGGGATAAAGATACAGAGAGAGATTGAAGGAGAGAGTAAGAGAGATAGAGAGATTGAAGGAGATGGATAAAGAGAGAGAGAGAGAGATTGAAGGAGAGGGATAAAGATACAGAGAGAGAGAGATTGAAGGAGAGGGATAAAGAGAGAGACATTGAAGGAGAGGGATAAAGAGAGAGATTGAGATTGAAGGAGAGGGATAAAGAGAGAGAGAGAGAGATTGAAGGAGAGGGATAAAAGAGAGAGAGAGAGATTGAAGGAGAGGGATAAAGAGAGAGAGAGAGAGATTGAAGGAGAGGGATAAAGAGAGAGAGAGAGAGAGAGAGAGAGAGAGAGAGAGAGATTGAAGGAGAAGGATAAAGAGATAGAGATTGAAGGAGAGGGATAAAGAGAGAGAGTGAAGGAGGGGATAAAGAGAGATAGAGAGAGAGAGATTGAAGGAGAGGGATAAAGATAAAGAGAGAGATATTGAAGGAGAGGGATAAAGAGAGAGATAGAGAGATTGAAGGAGAGGGAGTAAGAAAGAGATAAAGATTGAAGGAGAAGAATAAAGAGAGAGATAGAGATTGAAGGAGAGGGATAAAGAGAGAGATAAAGATTGAAGGAGAGGGATAAATAGAGAGATAGAGATTGAAGGAGAGGGATAAAAGAGAGAGAGATTGAAGGAGATGGATAAAGAGAGAGAGAGATTGAAGGAGAGGGATAAAGAGAGAGACATTGAAGGAGAGGGATAAAGAGAGAGATAGAGATTGAAGGAGAGGGATAAAAGAGAGAGAGAGATTGAAGGAGAGGGATAAAGAGAGAGATAGAGATTGAAGGAGAGGGATAAAGAGAGAGAGAGATTGAAGGAGAGGGATAAAGAGAGAGATAGAGATTGAAGGAGAGGGATAAAGAGAGAGAGATTGAAAGAGAGGGATAAAGATACAGAGAGAGAGATTGAAGGAGAGAGTAAGAGAGATAGAGAGATTGAAGGAGATGGATAAAGAGAGAGAGAGAGAGAGAGATTGAAGGAGAGGGATAAAGATACAGAGAGAGAGAGATTGAAGGAGAGGGATAAAGAGAGAGACATTGAAGGAGAGGGATAAAGAGAGAGATTGAGATTGAAGGAGAGGGATAAAGAGAGAGAGAGAGAGATTGAAGGAGAGGGATAAAAGAGAGAGAGAGAGATTGAAGGAGAGGGATAAAAGAGAGAGAGAGATTGAAGGAGAGGGATAAAGAGAGAGAGAGAGAGAGAGAGAGAGAGAGAGAGAGAGATTGAAGGAGAAGGATAAAGAGATAGAGATTGAAGGAGAGGGATAAAGAGAGAGAGTGAAGGGGGGATAAAGAGAGATAGAGAGATAGAGATTGAAGGAGAGGGATAAAGAGAGAGATTGAAGGAGAGGGATAAAGAGAGAGATAGAGAGATTGAAGGAGAGGGAGTAAGAAAGAGATAAAGATTGAAGGAGAAGAATAAAGAGAGAGATAGAGATTGAAGGAGAGGGATAAAGAGAGAGATAAAGATTGAAGGAGAGGGATAAATAGAGAGATAGAGATTGAAGGAGAGGGATAAAGAGAGAGAGAGATTGAAGGAGAGGGATAAAGAGAGAGAGAGATTGAAGGAGAGGGATAAAGAGAGAGACATTGAAGGAGAGGGATAAAGAGAGAGATAGAGATTGAAGGAGAGGGATAAGAGAGAGAGAGAGATTGAAGGAGAGGGATAAAGAGAGAGATAGAGATTGAAGGAGAGGGATAAAGAGAGAGAGAGATTGAAGGAGAGGGATAAAGAGAGAGAGAGATTGAAGGAGAGGGATAAAGAGAGAGATAGAAATTGAAGGAGAGGGATAAAGATAAAGAGAGAGATATTGAAGGAGAGGGATAAAGAGAGAGATAGAGATTGAAGGAGAGGGATAAAGAGAGAGATAGAGATTGAAGGAGAGGGATAAAGAGAGAGATAGAAATTGAAGGAGAGGGATAAAGAGAGAGAGAGAGAGAGAGAGAGAGAGAGAGAGAGAGAGAGAGAGATTGAAGGAGAAGGATAAAGAAAGAGATAGAGATTGAAGGAGAGGGATAAGAGAGAGAGTGAAGGAGAGGGATAAAGAGAGATAGAGAGAGAGAGATTGAAGGAGAGGGATAAAGATAAAGAGAGAGATATTGAAGGAGAGGGATAAAAGAGAGATAGAGAGATTGAAGGAGAGGGAGTAAGAAAGAGATAGAGATTGAAGGAGACGAATAAAGAGAGAGATATAGATTGAAGGAGAGGGATAAAGAGAGAGATAAAGATTGAAGGAGAGGGATAAATAGAGAGATAGAGATTGAAGGAGAGGGATAAAGAGAGAGAGAGATTGAAGGAGAGGGATAAAAGAGAGAGAGATTGAAGGAGAGGGATAAAGAGAGAGACATTGAAGGAGAGGGATAAAGAGAGAGATAGAGATTGAAGGAGAGGGATAAAGAGAGAGAGAAATTGAAGGAGAGGGATAAAAGAGAGAGAGATTGAAGGAGAGGGATAAAGAGAGAGAGAGATTGAAGGAGAGGGATAAAGATAAAGAGAGAGATATTGAAGGAGAGGGATAAAGAGAGAGATAGAGATTGAAGGAGAGGGATAAAGATAAAGAGAGAGATATTGAAGGAGAGGGATAAAGAGAGAGATAGAGATTGAAGGAGAGGGATAAAGAGAGAGATAGAGATTGAAGGAGAGGGATAAAGAGAGAGATAGAAATTGAAGGAGAGGGATAAAGAGAGAGAGAGTTTGAAGGAGAGGGATACAGAGAGAGATAGAGATTGAAGGAGAGGGATAAAGAGAGAGAGAGATTGAAGGAGAGGGATAAAGAGAGAGATAGAGATTGAAGGAGAGGGATAAAGAGAGAGAGATTGAAGGAGAGGGATAAAAGAGAGAGAGATTGAAGGAGAGGGATAAAGAGAGAGAGAGATTGAAGGAGAGGGATAAAAAGAGAGAGATTGAAGGAGAGGGATAAAGAGAGAGATAGAGATTGAAGGAGAGGGATAAAGAGAGAGAGAGAGATTGAAGGAGAGGGATAAAGATAAAGAGAGAGATATTGAAGGAGAGGGATAAAGAGAGAGATAGAGATTGAAGGAGAGGGATAAAGATAAAGAGAGAGATATTGAAGGAGAGGGATAAAGAGAGAGATAGAGATTGAAGGAGAGGGATAAAGAGAGAGAGAGATTGAAGGAGAGGGATAAAGAGAGAGATAGAGATTGAAGGAGAGGGATAAAGAGAGAGATTGAAGGAGAGGGATAAAGAGAGAGAGAGATTGAAGGAGAGGGATAAAGAGAGAGAGAGATTGAAGGAGAGGGATAAAGAGAGAGATAGAGATTGAAGGAGAGGGATAAAGAGAGAGATAGAGATTGAAGGAGAGGGATAAAGAGAGAGATAGAGATTGAAGGAGAGGGATAAAGAGAGAGAGAGAGAGATTGAAGGAGAGGGATAAAGAGAGAGAGAGAGATTGAAGGAGAGGGATAAAGAGAGAGAAATTGAAGGAGAGGGATAAAGAGAGAGATAGAAATTGAAGGAGAGGGATAGAGAGAGATTGAAGGAGAGGGATAAAGAGAGAGATTGAAGGAGAGGTATAAAGAGAGAGATATTGAAGGAGAGGGATAAAGAGAGAGATAGAGATTGAAGGAGAGGGATAAAGAGAGAGATAGAGATTGAAGGAGAGGGATAAAGAGAGAGAGAGAGATTGAAGGAGAGGGATAAAGAAGAGAGAGAGATTGAAGGAGAGGGATAAAGAGAGAGATAGAAATTGAAGGAGAGGGATAAAGAGAGAGATAGAAATTGAAGGAGAGGGATAAAGAGAGAGAGATTGAAGGAGAGGGATAAAGAGAGAGATAGAGATTGAAGAAGAGGGATAAAAGATACAGAGAGAGAAAGAGATTGAAGGAGAGGGATAAAGAGAGAGAGAGAGATTGAAGGAGAGGGATAAAGAGAGAGATAGAAATCGAAGGAGAGGGATAAAGAGAGAGAGAGATTGAAGGAGAGGGATAAAGAGAGAGATAGAGATTGAAGGAGAGGGATAAAGAGAGAGAGAGAAATTGAAGGAGAGGGATAAAGAGAGAGAGATTGAAGGAGAGGGGTAAAGATACAGAGAGAGAGAGATTTAAGGAGAGGGATAAAGAGAGAGAGACATTGAAGGAGAGGGATAAAGAGAGAGATTGAGATTGAAGGAGAGGGATAAAGAGAGAGAGAGAGATTGAAGGAGAGGGATAAAGAGAGAAAGAGAGATTGAAGGAGAGGGATAAAGAGAGAGATAGAGATTGAAGGAGAGGGATAAAGAGAGAGATAGAGATTGAAGGAGAGGGATAAAGAGAGAGAGAGATTGAAAGAGAGGGATAAAGATACAGAGAGAGAGATTGAAGGAGAGAGAAAAGAGAGAGAGATTGAAGGAGAGGGATAAAGATACAGAGAGAGAGAGAGAGAGACATTGAAGGAGAGGGATAAAGAGAGAGATTGAGATTGAAGGAGGGGGATAAAGAGAGAGAGAGAGAGAGAGAGAGAGAGATTGAAGGAGAGGGATAAAGAGAGAGAGTGAAGGAGAGGGATAAAGAGAGATAGAGAGAGAGAGATTGAAGGAGAGGGATAAAGATAAAGAGAGAGATATTGAAGGAGAGGGATAAAGAGAGAGATAGAGAGATTGAAGGAGAGGGAGTAAGAAAGAGATAAAGATTGAAGGAGAAGAATAAAGAGAGAGATAGAGATTGAAGGAGAGGGATAAAGAGAGAGATAAAGATTGAAGGAGAGGGATAAATAGAGAGATAGAGATTGAAGGAGAGGGATAAAGAGAGAGAGAGATTGAAGGAGAGGGATAAAGAGAGAGAGACATTGAAGGAGAGGGATAAAGAGAGAGACATTGAAGGAGAGGGATAAAGAGAGAGATAGAGATTGAAGGAGAGGGATAAAGAGAGAGAGAGAGATTGAAGGAGAGGGATAAAGAGAGAGATAGAGATTGAAGGAGAGGGATAAAGAGAGAGAGAGATTGAAGGAGAGGGATAAAAGAGAGAGAGATTGAAGGAGAGGGATAAAGAGAGAGATAGAGATTGAAGGAGAGGGATAAAGATAAAGAGAGAGATATTGAAGGAGAGGGATAAAGAGAGAGATAGAGATTGAAGGAGAGGGATAAAGAGAGAGATAGAGATTGAAGGAGAGGGATAAAGAGAGAGATAGAAATTGAAGGAGAGGGATAAAGAGAGAGAGAGAGAGAGAGAGAGAGAGAGAGAGAGAGAGAGAGAGAGAGAGAGAGAGAGAGAGAGAGAGAGAGAGAGAGAGAGAGAGAGAGAGAGAGAGAGAGAGAGAGAGAGAGAGAGAGAGAGAGAGACATTGAAGGAGAGGGATAAAGAGAGAGATTGAGATTGAAGGAGGGGGATAAAGAGAGAGAGAGAGAGAGAGAGAGAGAGATTGAAGGAGAGGGATAAAGAGAGAAAGAGAGATTGAAGGAGAGGGATAAAGAGAGAGATAGAGATTGAAGGAGAGGGATAAAGAGAGAGATAGAGATTGAAGGAGAGGGATAAAGAGAGAGAGATTGAAAGAGAGGGATAAAGATACAGAGAGAGAGATTGAAGGAGAGAGTAAGAGAGATAGAGAGATTGAAGGAGATGGATAAGAGAGAGAGAGAGATTGAAGGAGAGGGATAAAGATACAGAGAGAGAGAGATTGAAGGAGAGGGATAAAGAGAGAGACATTGAAGGAGAGGGATAAAGAGAGAGATTGAGATTGAAGGAGAGGGATAAAGAGAGAGAGAGAGAGATTGAAGGAGAGGGATAAAGAGAGAGAGAGAGAGATTGAAGGAGAGGGATAAAGAGAGAGAGAGAGAGATTGAAGGAGAGGGATAAAGAGAGAGAGAGAGAGAGAGAGAGAGAGAGAGAGAGAGAGAGATTGAAGGAGAAGGATAAAGAGATAGAGATTGAAGGAGAGGGATAAAGAGAGAGAGTGAAGGAGGGGATAAAGAGAGAGAGAGAGAGAGATTGAAGGAGAGGGATAAAGATAAAGAGAGAGATATTGAAGGAGAGGGATAAAGAGAGAGATAGAGAGATTGAAGGAGAGGGAGTAAGAAAGAGATAAAGATTGAAGGAGAAGAATAAAGAGAGAGATAGAGATTGAAGGAGAGGGATAAAGAGAGAGATAAAGATTGAAGGAGAGGGATAAATAGAGAGATAGAGATTGAAGGAGAGGGATAAAGAGAGAGAGAGATTGAAGGAGATGGATAAAAGAGAGAGAGATTGAAGGAGAGGGATAAAGAGAGAGACATTGAAGGAGAGGGATAAAGAGAGAGATAGAGATTGAAGGAGAGGGATAAAGAGAGAGAGAGAGATTGAAGGAGAGGGATAAAGAGAGAGATAGAGATTGAAGGAGAGGGATAAAGAGAGAGAGAGATTGAAGGAGAGGGATAAAGAGAGAGATAGAGATTGAAGGAGAGGGATAAAGAGAGAGAGATTGAAAGAGAGGGATAAAGATACAGAGAGAGAGATTGAAGGAGAGAGTAAGAGAGATAGAGAGATTGAAGGAGATGGATAAAGAGAGAGAGAGAGAGAGAGAGATTGAAGGAGAGGGATAAAGATACAGAGAGAGAGAGATTGAAGGAGAGGGATAAAGAGAGAGACATTGAAGGAGAGGGATAAAGAGAGAGATTGAGATTGAAGGAGAGGGATAAAGAGAGAGAGAGAGAGATTGAAGGAGAGGGATAAAAGAGAGAGAGAGAGATTGAAGGAGAGGGATAAAGAGAGAGAGAGAGATTGAAGGAGAGGGATAAAGAGAGAGAGAGAGAGAGAGAGAGAGAGAGAGAGAGATTGAAGGAGAAGGATAAAGAGATAGAGATTGAAGGAGAGGGATAAAGAGAGAGAGTGAAGGAGGGGATAAAGAGAGATAGAGAGAGAGAGATTGAAGGAGAGGGATAAAGATAAAGAGAGAGATATTGAAGGAGAGGGATAAAGAGAGAGATAGAGAGATTGAAGGAGAGGGAGTAAGAAAGAGATAAAGATTGAAGGAGAAGAATAAAGAGAGAGATAGAGATTGAAGGAGAGGGATAAAGAGAGAGATAAAGATTGAAGGAGAGGGATAAATAGAGAGATAGAGATTGAAGGAGAGGGATAAAGAGAGAGAGAGATTGAAGGAGAGGGATAAAGAGAGAGAGAGATTGAAGGAGAGGGATAAAGAGAGAGACATTGAAGGAGAGGGATAAAGAGAGAGATAGAGATTGAAGGAGAGGGATAAAGAGAGAGAGAGAGATTGAAGGAGAGGGATAAAGAGAGAGATAGAGATTGAAGGAGAGGGATAAAGAGAGAGAGAGATTGAAGGAGAGGGATAAAGAGAGAGAGAGATTGAAGGAGAGGGATAAAGAGAGAGATAGAAATTGAAGGAGAGGGATAAAGATAAAGAGAGAGATATTGAAGGAGAGGGATAAAGAGAGAGATAGAGATTGAAGGAGAGGGATAAAGAGAGAGATAGAGATTGAAGGAGAGGGATAAAGAGAGAGATAGAAATTGAAGGAGAGGGATAAAGAGAGAGAGAGAGAGAGAGAGAGAGAGAGAGAGAGAGAGAGAGAGAGATTGAAGGAGAAGGATAAAGAAAGAGATAGAGATTGAAGGAGAGGGATAAAGAGAGAGAGTGAAGGAGAGGGATAAAGAGAGATAGAGAGAGAGAGATTGAAGGAGAGGGATAAAGATAAAGAGAGAGATATTGAAGGAGAGGGATAAAGAGAGAGATAGAGAGATTGAAGGAGAGGGAGTAAGAAAGAGATAGAGATTGAAGGAGACGAATAAAGAGAGAGATATAGATTGAAGGAGAGGGATAAAGAGAGAGATAAAGATTGAAGGAGAGGGATAAATAGAGAGATAGAGATTGAAGGAGAGGGATAAAAGAGAGAGAGATTGAAGGAGAGGGATAAAAGAGAGAGAGATTGAAGGAGAGGGATAAAGAGAGAGACATTGAAGGAGAGGGATAAAAGAGAGATAGAGATTGAAGGAGAGGGATAAAGAGAGAGAGAAATTGAAGGAGAGGGATAAAGAGAGAGAGAGATTGAAGGAGAGGGATAAAGAGAGAGAGAGATTGAAGGAGAGGGATAAAGATAAAGAGAGAGATATTGAAGGAGAGGGATAAAGAGAGAGATAGAGATTGAAGGAGAGGGATAAAGATAAAGAGAGAGATATTGAAGGAGAGGGATAAAGAGAGAGATAGAGATTGAAGGAGAGGGATAAAGAGAGAGATAGAGATTGAAGGAGAGGGATAAAGAGAGAGATAGAAATTGAAGGAGAGGGATAAAGAGAGAGAGAGATTGAAGGAGAGGGATACAGAGAGAGATAGAGATTGAAGGAGAGGGATAAAGAGAGAGAGAGATTGAAGGAGAGGGATAAAGAGAGAGATAGAGATTGAAGGAGAGGGATAAAGAGAGAGAGATTGAAGGAGAGGGATAAAGAGAGAGAGAGATTGAAGGAGAGGGATAAAGAGAGAGAGAGATTGAAGGAGAGGGATAAAGAGAGAGAGATTGAAGGAGAGGGATAAAGAGAGAGATAGAGATTGAAGGAGAGGGATAAAGAGAGAGAGAGAGATTGAAGGAGAGGGATAAAGATAAAGAGAGAGATATTGAAGGAGAGGGATAAAGAGAGAGATAGAGATTGAAGGAGAGGGATAAAGATAAAGAGAGAGATATTGAAGGAGAGGGATAAAGAGAGAGATAGAGATTGAAGGAGAGGGATAAAGAGAGAGAGAGATTGAAGGAGAGGGATAAAGAGAGAGATAGAGATTGAAGGAGAGGGATAAAAGAGAGAGATTGAAGGAGAGGGATAAAGAGAGAGAGAGATTGAAGGAGAGGGATAAAGAGAGAGAGAGATTGAAGGAGAGGGATAAAGAGAGAGAGATTGAAGGAGAGGGATAAAGAGAGAGATAGAGATTGAAGGAGAGGGATAAAGAGAGAGATAGAGATTGAAGGAGAGGGATAAAGAGAGAGAGAGAGAGATTGAAGGAGAGGGATAAAAGAGAGAGAGAGATTGAAGGAGAGGGATAAAGAGAGAGAAATTGAAGGAGAGGGATAAAGAGAGAGATAGAAATTGAAGGAGAGGGATAAAGAGAGAGAGATTGAAGGAGAGGGATAAAGAGAGAGAGATTGAAGGAGAGGGATAAAGAGAGAGATAGAGATTGAAGGAGAGGGATAAAGATAAAGAGAGAGATATTGAAGGAGAGGGATAAAGAGAGGGATAGAGATTGAAGGAGAGGGATAAAGAGAGAGAGAGATTGAAGGAGAGGGATAAAGAGAGAGATAGAGATTGAAGGAGAGGGATAAAGAGAGAGAGATTGAAGGAGAGGGATAAAGAGAGAGAGATTGAAGGAGAGGGATAAAGAGAGAGAGAGATTGAAGGAGAGGGATAAAGAGAGAGAGATTGAAGGAGAGGGATAAAGAGAGAGATATTGAAGGAGAGGGATAAAGAGAGAGAGAGATTGAAGGAGAGGGATAAAGAGAGAGAGATTGAAGGAGAGGTATAAAGAGAGAGATATTGAAGGAGAGGGATAAAGAGAGAGATAGAGATTGAAGGAGAGGGATAAAGAGAGAGATAGAGATTGAAGGAGAGGGATAAAGAGAGAGAGAGAGATTGAAGGAGAGGGATAAAGAGAGAGAGAGAGATTGAAGGAGAGGGATAAAGAGAGAGATAGAAATTGAAGGAGAGGGATAAAGAGAGAGATAGAAATTGAAGGAGAGGGATAAAGAGAGAGAGATTGAAGGAGAGGGATAAAGAGAGAGATAGAGATTGAAGAAGAGGGATAAAAGATACAGAGAGAGAAAGAGATTGAAGGAGAGAGGGATAAAGAGAGAGAGAGAGATTGAAGGAGAGGGATAAAGAGAGAGATAGAAATCGAAGGAGAGGGATAAAGAGAGAGAGAGATTGAAGGAGAGGGATAAAGAGAGAGATAGAGATTGAAGGAGAGGGATAAAGAGAGAGAGAGAAATTGAAGGAGAGGGATAAAGAGAGAGAGATTGAAGGAGAGGGGTAAAGATACAGAGAGAGAGAGATTTAAGGAGAGGGATAAAGAGAGAGAGACATTGAAGGAGAGGGATAAAGAGAGAGATTGAGATTGAAGGAGAGGGATAAAGAGAGAGAGAGAGATTGAAGGAGAGGGATAAAGAGAGAAAGAGAGATTGAAGGAGAGGGATAAAGAGAGAGATAGAGATTGAAGGAGAGGGATAAAGAGAGAGATAGAGATTGAAGGAGAGGGATAAAGAGAGAGAGAGATTGAAAGAGAGGGATAAAGATACAGAGAGAGAGATTGAAGGAGAGAGAAAGAGAGAGAGAGATTGAAGGAGAGGGATAAAGATACAGAGAGAGAGAGAGAGAGACATTGAAGGAGAGGGATAAAGAGAGAGATTGAGATTGAAGGAGGGGGATAAAGAGAGAGAGAGAGAGAGAGAGAGAGAGATTGAAGGAGAGGGATAAAGAGAGAGAGTGAAGGAGAGGGATAAAGAGAGATAGAGAGAGAGAGATTGAAGGAGAGGGATAAAGATAAAGAGAGAGATATTGAAGGAGAGGGATAAAGAGAGAGATAGAGAGATTGAAGGAGAGGGAGTAAGAAAGAGATAAAGATTGAAGGAGAAGAATAAAGAGAGAGATAGAGATTGAAGGAGAGGGATAAAGAGAGAGATAAAGATTGAAGGAGAGGGATAAATAGAGAGATAGAGATTGAAGGAGAGGGATAAAGAGAGAGAGAGATTGAAGGAGAGGGATAAAGAGAGAGAGACATTGAAGGAGAGGGATAAAGAGAGAGACATTGAAGGAGAGGGATAAAGAGAGAGATAGAGATTGAAGGAGAGGGATAAAGAGAGAGAGAGAGATTGAAGGAGAGGGATAAAGAGAGAGATAGAGATTGAAGGAGAGGGATAAAGAGAGAGAGAGATTGAAGGAGAGGGATAAAGAGAGAGAGAGATTGAAGGAGAGGGATAAAGAGAGAGATAGAGATTGAAGGAGAGGGATAAAGATAAAGAGAGAGATATTGAAGGAGAGGGATAAAGAGAGAGATAGAGATTGAAGGAGAGGGATAAAGAGAGAGATAGAGATTGAAGGAGAGGGATAAGAGAGAGATAGAAATTGAAGGAGAGGGATAAAGAAGAGAGAGAGAGAGAGAGAGAGAGAGAGAGAGAGAGAGAGAGAGAGAGAGAGAGAGAGAGAGAGAGAGAGAGAGAGAGAGAGAGAGAGAGAGAGAGAGAGAGAGAGAGAGAGAGAGAGACATTGAAGGAGAGGGATAAAGAGAGAGATTGAGATTGAAGGAGGGGGATAAAGAGAGAGAGAGAGAGAGAGAGAGAGATTGAAGGAGAGGGATAAAGAGAGAGATAGAGATTGAAGGAGAGGGATAAAGAGAGAGAGAGAGAGATTGAAGGAGAGGGATAAAGAGAGAGAGAGAGATTGAAGGAGAGGGATAAAGAGAGAGAAATTGAAGGAGAGGGATAAAGAGAGAGATAGAAATTGAAGGAGAGGGATAAAGAGAGAGAGATTGAAGGAGAGGGATAAAGAGAGAGAGATTGAAGGAGAGGGATAAAGAGAGAGATAGAGATTGAAGGAGAGGGATAAAGATAAAGAGAGAGATATTGAAGGAGAGGGATAAAGAGAGGGATAGAGATTGAAGGAGAGGGATAAAGAGAGAGAGAGATTGAAGGAGAGGGATAAAGAGAGAGATAGAGATTGAAGGAGAGGGATAAAAGAGAGAGATTGAAGGAGAGGGATAAAGAGAGAGAGATTGAAGGAGAGGGATAAAGAGAGAGAGAGATTGAAGGAGAGGGATAAAGAGAGAGAGATTGAAGGAGAGGGATAAAGAGAGAGATATTGAAGGAGAGGGATAAAGAGAGAGAGAGATTGAAGGAGAGGGATAAAGAGAGAGAGATTGAAGGAGAGGTATAAAGAGAGAGATATTGAAGGAGAGGGATAAAGAGAGAGATAGAGATTGAAGGAGAGGGATAAAGAGAGAGATAGAGATTGAAGGAGAGGGATAAAAGAGAGAGAGAGATTGAAGGAGAGGGATAAAGAGAGAGAGAGAGATTGAAGGAGAGGGATAAAGAGAGAGATAGAAATTGAAGGAGAGGGATAAAGAGAGAGATAGAAATTGAAGGAGAGGGATAAAGAGAGAGAGAGAGAGAGAGAGAGAGAGAGAGAGAGAGAGAGAGAGAGAGAGAGAGAGAGAGAGAGAGAGAGAGAGAGAGAGAGAGAGAGAGAGAGAGAGAGAGAGAGAGAGAGAGAGACATTGAAGGAGAGGGATAAAGAGAGAGATTGAGATTGAAGGAGGGGGATAAAGAGAGAGAGAGAGAGAGAGAGAGAGAGATTGAAGGAGAGGGATAAAGAGAGAGATAGAGATTGAAGGAGAGGGATAAAGAGAGAGAGAGAGAGATTGAAGGAGAGGGATAAAAGAGAGAGAGAGATTGAAGGAGAGGGATAAAGAGAGAGAAATTGAAGGAGAGGGATAAAGAGAGAGATAGAAATTGAAGGAGAGGGATAAAGAGAGAGAGATTGAAGGAGAGGGATAAAGAGAGAGAGATTGAAGGAGAGGGATAAAGAGAGAGATAGAGATTGAAGGAGAGGGATAAAGATAAAGAGAGAGATATTGAAGGAGAGGGATAAAGAGAGGGATAGAGATTGAAGGAGAGGGATAAAGAGAGAGAGAGATTGAAGGAGAGGGATAAAGAGAGAGATAGAGATTGAAGGAGAGGGATAAAAGAGAGAGATTGAAGGAGAGGGATAAAGAGAGAGAGATTGAAGGAGAGGGATAAAGAGAGAGAGAGATTGAAGGAGAGGGATAAAGAGAGAGATTGAAGGAGAGGGATAAAGAGAGAGATATTGAAGGAGAGGGATAAAGAGAGAGAGAGATTGAAGGAGAGGGATAAAGAGAGAGAGATTGAAGGAGAGGTATAAAGAGAGAGATATTGAAGGAGAGGGATAAAGAGAGAGATAGAGATTGAAGGAGAGGGATAAAGAGAGAGATAGAGATTGAAGGAGAGGGATAAAGAGAGAGAGAGAGATTGAAGGAGAGGGATAAAGAGAGAGAGAGAGATTGAAGGAGAGGGATAAAGAGAGAGATAGAAATTGAAGGAGAGGGATAAAGAGAGAGATAGAAATTGAAGGAGAGGGATAAAGAGAGAGAGATTGAAGGAGAGGGATAAAGAGAGAGATAGAGATTGAAGAAGAGGGATAAAAGATACAGAGAGAGAAAGAGATTGAAGGAGAGGGATAAAGAGAGAGAGAGAGATTGAAGGAGAGGGATAAAGAGAGAGATAGAAATCGAAGGAGAGGGATAAAGAGAGAGAGAGATTGAAGGAGAGGGATAAAGAGAGAGATAGAGATTGAAGGAGAGGGATAAAGAGAGAGAGAGAAATTGAAGGAGAGGGATAAAGAGAGAGATTGAAGGAGAGGGGTAAAGATACAGAGAGAGAGAGATTTAAGGAGAGGGATAAAGAGAGAGAGACATTGAAGGAGAGGGATAAAGAGAGATTGAGATTGAAGGAGAGGGATAAAGAGAGAGAGAGAGATTGAAGGAGAGGGATAAAGAGAGAAAGAGAGATTGAAGGAGAGGGATAAAGAGAGAGATAGAGATTGAAGGAGAGGGATAAAGAGAGAGATAGAGATTGAAGGAGAGGGATAAAGAGAGAGAGAGATTGAAAGAGAGGGATAAAGATACAGAGAGAGATTGAAGGAGAGAGAAAGAGAGAGAGAGATTGAAGGAGAGGGATAAAGATACAGAGAGAGAGAGAGAGAGACATTGAAGGAGAGGGATAAAGAGAGAGATTGAGATTGAAGGAGGGGGATAAAGAGAGAGAGAGAGAGAGAGAGAGAGAGATTGAAGGAGAGGGATAAAGAGAGAGAGTGAAGGAGAGGGATAAAGAGAGATAGAGAGAGAGAGATTGAAGGAGAGGGATAAAGATAAAGAGAGAGATATTGAAGGAGAGGGATAAAGAGAGAGATAGAGAGATTGAAGGAGAGGGAGTAAGAAAGAGATAAAGATTGAAGGAGAAGAATAAAGAGAGAGATAGAGATTGAAGGAGAGGGATAAAGAGAGAGATAAAGATTGAAGGAGAGGGATAAATAGAGAGATAGAGATTGAAGGAGAGGGATAAAGAGAGAGAGAGATTGAAGGAGAGGGATAAAGAGAGAGAGACATTGAAGGAGAGGGATAAAGAGAGAGACATTGAAGGAGAGGGATAAAGAGAGAGATAGAGATTGAAGGAGAGGGATAAAGAGAGAGAGAGAGATTGAAGGAGAGGGATAAAGAGAGAGATAGAGATTGAAGGAGAGGGATAAAGAGAGAGAGAGATTGAAGGAGAGGGATAAAGAGAGAGAGAGATTGAAGGAGAGGGATAAGAGAGAGATAGAGATTGAAGGAGAGGGATAAAGATAAAGAGAGAGATATTGAAGGAGAGGGATAAAGAGAGAGATAGAGATTGAAGGAGAGGGATAAAGAGAGAGATAGAGATTGAAGGAGAGGGATAAAGAGAGAGATAGAAATTGAAGGAGAGGGATAAAGAGAGAGAGAGAGAGAGAGAGAGAGAGAGAGAGAGAGAGAGAGAGAGAGAGAGAGAGAGAGAGAGAGAGAGAGAGAGAGAGAGAGAGAGAGAGAGAGAGAGAGAGAGAGAGAGAGAGGGAGATTGAAGGAGACGAATAAAGAGAGAGATATAGATTGAAGGAGACGAATAAAGAGAGAGATATAGATTGAAGGAGACGAATAAAGAGAGAGATATAGATTGAAGGAGAGGGATAGAGAGAGATATAGATTGAAGGAGAGGGATAAAGAGAGATAGAGAGAGAGATTGAAGGAGAGGGATAAAGATAAAGAGAGAGATATTGAAGGAGAGGGATAAAGAGAGAGATAGAGAGATTGAAGGAGAGGGAGTAAGAAAGAGATAGAGATTGAAGGAGACGAATAAAGAGAGAGATATAGATTGAAGGAGAGGGATAAAGAGAGAGATAAAGATTGAAGGAGAGGGATAAAGAGAGAGATAGAGATTGAAGGAGAGGGATAAAGAGAGAGAGAGATTGAAGGAGAGGGATAAAGAGAGAGAGAGATTGAAGGAGAGGGATAAAGAGAGAGAGAGATTGAAGGAGAGGGATAAAGAGAGAGATAGAGATTGAAGGAGAGGGATAAAGAGAGAGAGAAATTGAAGGAGAGGGATAAAGAGAGAGAGAGATTGAAGGAGAGGGATAAAGAGAGAGAGAGATTGAAGGAGAGGGATAAAGATAAAGAGAGAGATATTGAAGGAGAGGGATAAAGAGAGAGATAGAGATTGAAGGAGAGGGATAAAGATAAAGAGAGAGATATTGAAGGAGAGGGATAAAGAGAGAGATAGAGATTGAAGGAGAGGGATAAAGAGAGAGATAGAGATTGAAGGAGAGGGATAAAGAGAGAGATAGAAATTGAAGGAGAGGGATAAAGAGAGAGAGAGATTGAAGGAGAGGGATACAGAGAGAGATAGAGATTGAAGGAGAGGGATAAAGAGAGAGAGACATTGAAGGAGAGGGATAAAGAGAGAGAGAGAGAGAGATTGAAGGAGAAAGATAAAGAGAGAGATAGAGATTGGAGAGGGATAAAGAGAGAGAGAGAGAGAGAGAGATTGAAGGAGAGGGATAAAGAAGAGAGAGATTGAAAGAGAGGGATAAAGATACAGAGAGAGAGATTGAAGGAGAGAGAAAAGAGAGAGATTGAAGGAGAGGGATAAAAATACAGAGAGAGAGTGAGATTGAAGGTGAGGGATAAAGATACAGAGAGAGAGAGATTTAAGGAGAGGGATAAAGAGAGAGACATTGAAGGAGAGGGATAAAGAGAGAGATTGAGATTGAAGGAGAGGGATAAAAGAGAGAGAGAGATTGAAGGAGAGGGATAAAGAGAGAAAGAGAGATTGAAGGAGAGGGATAAAGAGAGAAAGAGAGATTGGAGAGGGATAAAGAGAGAGATAGAGATTGAAGGAGAGGGATAAAAGAGAGATAGAGATTGAAGGAGAGGGATAAAGAGAGAGAGATTGAAAGAGAGGGATAAAGATACAGAGAGAGAGATTGAAGGAGAGAGTAAGAGAGATAGAGAGATTGAAGGAGATGGATAAAGAGAGAGAGAGAGAGAGAGAGAGAGAGAGAGAGAGAGAGAGAGATTGAAGGAGAGGGATAAAGAGAGAGACATTGAAGGAGGATAAAGAGAGAGATTGAGATTGAAGGGATAAAGAGAGAGATTGAAGGAGAGGGATGAAGGAGAGGGATAAAGAAGATAAGAGAGAGAGATTGAAGGAGAGGGATAAAGAGAGAGAGTGAAGAGAGATTGAAGGAGAGGGATAAAGAGAGATAAAGAGAGAAGAGAGATATTGAAGGAGAGGGATATAAGAGAGAGAGAGAGAGATTGAAGGAGAGGGGATAAAGAGAGAGATAAGAGGGATAAAGAGAGATAAGAGATTGAAGGAGAGGGATAAATAGAGATAGAGATTGAAGGAGAGGGATAAATAGAGATAGAGATTGAAGGAGAGGGATAAAGAGAGAGATAAAGATTGAAGGAGAGGGATAAATAGAGATAGAGATTGAAGGAGAGGGATAAATAGAGATAGAGATTGAAGGAGAGGGATAAAGAGAGAGAGAGATTGAAGGAGAGGGATAAAGAGAGAGACATTGAAGGAGAGGGATAAAGAGAGAGAGTAAGAGAGAGAGAGAGATTGCAGGAGATGGATAAAGAGAGAGAGAGAGAGAGAGAGAGAGATTGAAGGAGAGGGATAAAGAGAGAGAGAGAGATTGAAGGAGAGGGATAAAGAGAGAGAGAGAGAGATTGAAGGAGAGGGATAAAGAGAGAGAGAGAGATTGAAGGAGAGGGATAAAGAGAGAGAGAGAGAGAGAGAGATTGAAGGAGAAGGATAAAGAGAGAGATAGAGATTGAAGGAGAGTGATAAAGAGAGAGAGAGATTGAAGGAGAGGGATAAAGAGAGAGATGGAGATTGAAGGAGAGGGATAAAAAGAGAAGAGAGATAGGGATAGAGATTGAAGGAGAGGGATAAAGAGAGAGAGAGATTGAAGGAGAGGGATAAAGAGAAGAGAGAGATTGAAGGAGATGGATAAAGGAGAGGATTGAAAGAGAGATAAAGAGAGATAGAGATTGAAGGAGAGGGATAAAGAGATAGAGAGAGAGATTGAAGGAGAGGGATAAAAGATAAAGAGAGAGAGATTGAAGGAGAGATAAAGAGAGAGATAGAGATTGAAGGAGAGGGATAAAAAGAGAGAGAGAGATTGAAGGGAGGGAAGATTGAAGGAGAGGGATAAAGAGAGAGATTGAGATTGAAGGAGAGGGATAAAGAGAGAGAGAGAGAGATTGAAGGAGAGGGATAAAGAGAGAAAGAGAGAGATTGAAGGAGAGGGATAAAGAGAGAGATAGAGATTGAAGGAGAGGGATAAAGAGAGAGAGAGAGAGATTGAAGGAGAGGGATAAAGAGAGAGAGAGAGAGAGAGAGAGATTGAAGGAGAAGGATAAAGAGAGAGATAGAGATTGAAGGAGAGGGATAAAGAGAGAGAGAGAGATTGAAGGAGAGGGATAAAGAGAGAGATTGAAGGAGAGGGATAACGACATATATAGAGATTGAAGGAGAGGGATAAAGAGAGAGATTGAAGGAGAGGGATAACGAGATATATAGAGATTGAAGGAGAGGGATAACGAGAGAGAGAGAGAGATTGCAGGAGAGGGATAAAGAGAGAGATAGAGATTGAAGGAGAGGGATAAAGAGAGAGAGAGATTGAAGGAGAGGGATAAAGAGAGAGATAGAGATTGAATGAGAGGGATAAAGAGAGAGATAGAGATTGAAGGAGAGGGATAAAGAGAGAGAGAGAAAGAGATTGAAGGAGAGGGATAAAGAGAGAGAGAGAGATTGAAGGAGAGGGATAAAGAGAGAGAGAGAGATTGAAGGAGAGGGATAAAGAGAGAGATAGAGATTGAAGGAGAGGGATAAAGATATATAGAGAGAAAGAGATTGAAGGAGAGGGATAAAGAGAGAGAGAGAGAGATTGAAGGAGAGGGATAAAGAGAGAGAGAGAGATTGAAGGAGAGGGATAGAGATGAAGAGAGAGAGATAGCGAGAGAGATTGAAGGACACGGATAAAGAGAGAGAGATAGAGATTGAAGGGGAGGGATAAAGAGAGAGAGAGAGATTGAAGGATAGGGATAGAGATAAAGAGAGAGAGAGATAGAGTTAAAGTTTCCCATTGTCATTTACAGTGAAAATTTGATGAGAAACCTGCCATCATTTACAGTTTATTCAGAAAGTATTCATACTCCTTGACTTATTCCACATATTGTTGTGTAACAGCCTGAATTCAAAATATATATATATATTTTTTGAAATTCACAACCATCTGTCTACACGCATTACCCCATTACAAAGTGAAAACATGTTTTTAGACATTTTTGCAAATGTATTAAAAATTGAATACAGAAATATCTAATTTACATAACCATTCACACCTGCAAGTCAATACATTTTAGAATCACATTTGGCAGCGATTACAGCTGTGAGTCTTTCTGGGTAAGTCTCTAAGAGTTTTCCACATCTGGATTTTACAATATTTGCACATTCTTCTTCTTCAAACTCTGTTAAGTTGGTTGTTGATCATTGCCAGATTTTCAAGTCTTGCCATACATTTTCATGCCGATTTAAGTCAAAACTGTAACTCGGCCACTCAGGAACATTCAATGTCATCTTGGTAAGCAACTCCAGTGTAGATTTGGCCTTGTGTTTTAGGTTATTGTCCTGCTGAAAGGTGAATTTGTTTCCCAGTGTATGTTGGAAAAGCAGACTGAACCAGGTTTTCCCTCTAGGATTTTCTCTGTGCTTCGCTCTATTCCATAAATTTTTTTATCCTAAAAAGCATACCCATAACATAACACCACCATGCTTGAAAATATGAAGAGTGGTACTCAGTGATGTATTGGCTTCGTCTCTCTCTCTCTGTATGGTCTTTGTGGTTGAATCTGTGGTTGACATTCACTGCTCGACTGAGGGACCTTACAGATAATTGTATGTGTGGGGTACAGAGATGAGGTAGTCATTCAACAATCATGTTTAACACTATTATTGTACACAGAGTGAGTCCATGGAACTTATGATGTGACTTGTTAAGCACATTTTTACTCCTGAACTTATTTAGGCTTTGCCATAACAAAGACTATGAATATTTATCGACTCAAGACATTTGAGCTTTTCATTTAGAAATCATTGTTATCTAAAAACATAATTCCACTTTCACATTAGGGGATATTTTGTGTATAGACTAGTGATCCAAAATCTCACTGTAATCCATTTTAAATTCAGACTGTAACACAACAACATGTGGAACATTTTGTGAATACATTCTGAAGACACTGAATCAGTCCTTTTCGTCCCGTCGACTCCAGACGACCAAATGATGATGAGTGTGGTGCTGATGAAAGTCACCTCTCCCCCTCCATCCCCCTCCCCCCTCCCCCTCTCCTCTCTCCACAGGGTCCTGAGTTCCGCGACTTCCTGCTGACAAAGCTGATCAATGCAGAGAACGCCTGCTACAAGTCTGACAAATTTGCCAAGCTAGAGGTGAGAGGGGCAGATGACTCAAGACACCCTGGATGTGTTGTTCAATCTCTTTCATCTATCTCAGTCTCCTCTACCACTGCTTCTTAAATGATACGTGGTGGTGTTGTTTCGTGTGTGTGTTTGCTTGTATCTGTGCGTCTGTGTGTGTGTCTGTGTGTCTCTATGCATACGTGTGTACATGTGTCTGTGGGTGTGTGTGTGTGTTCCAGGGGAGGACGCGAGCTGCCTTGCTGGATAACCTTCACGATGAGCTCCACAGACAGACCCAGGCTACTCTGGGGCTCGGCCACGCTGGGGAGGAGGACAAGCTGGAGAACGGGGGCCATGGGGGACTGCTGGAGTCATTCAAGGTGACTCTTTAACACAGTTCTTTACCTCGTCATCTGACTCCATGTCTGAACCTGTCTGAACCTGTCCCGTACCCTCTCTTTCACCTATCTAGTTGTCTACTGATGTTGTCTCTCTCGCCCTCTCTTTCTCTCTCTCTCTCTCTCGCTCTCTCTCTGTCTACCTCTCTCTCTCTCGCTGTCTCTCTGTCTAGCGCTCTCTCTCTCTGTCTCTCTCACTCACATGCAGACACACAGACCCCCTCTATTTCTCCCCATCTCTCTCTCTCGCTCGCTCTCTCTCTCTGTCTACCTCTCTCTCTCTCTCTCGCTGTCTCTCTCTCCCTTTCTCTCTGTCTAGCGCTCTCTCTCTCTGTCTACCTCTCTCTCTCGCTGTCTCTCTCTCCCTTTCTCTCTGTCTAGCGCTCTCTCTCTCTGTCTCTCTCTCTCTCTCTCTCACTCACACGCAGACACACAGACCCCCTCTATTTCTCTCCATCTCTCTCTCTCTCTCTCTCTGTCTCCCGCCACGCTGCTGTTGGTTGAGATTACGGGATGTTAATCATCGTACCACCTTACCCGTCCCTCCCCCATCCCCCCTGTCTGACCATATGGTGTCTCGCTGTGTTCACAGGCAGTGTGGAGGTGTGTGTTGCATGCCACTCATTCAACCACTGGGGATGCTGTGCTCGTCTCTACAACAGCAGTCATTGTCTATTACCTGTCGTCGCAGATACTGTATCATACTGATTGAGAATCAGAACAAATCATCTCCAAACATTGAAACACTCAATAAAGACTGTTCCGGTGGTTTTGTTTGTTGTGTTTTATGCCCTGGCGACTAACATTGAAACCCAGCGCCCCTATTTCCCTTAGTCTGACCTCCTCGTGATGACATGTTATCATGAGGCTTGTGATGATTTCCTTCACGATTTCAGTGACCTCAGATAGTAGCCTAGTACACAGGACATCATTATCAGTCATATTCAGTGTTGGGGAAGCTACTTTGAAAATATTGTTTACAGAGCTACCAATTACTTCACACTGGAAGAGGTTAAGCTACACTAAACCAACTTTCTAGACCAATTAAGTTTGCTTAACGAAAGCTACTTTGAAAAAGTAGTTCACTACACCCAAACTACTTTGTGATACATTATCATAGCTAAATCTGAAATGTCGTAGACTACAAATTGCAACAACAACAAAAAAAAACGGCTCATTCTGGAGTCAGATGCGAACACAATGTGTCATTTAGCCTGTTGAACACGTTTCAACTGAGAATTAGGCAGGTCTGATGCCAAAACAGAAAGGAAATTCTTGTTTATCCATATTTTATGTTATTTTAGATTTTAAAAAGTAGCGCGTAGTTCCACTAGTAAAACACTACTGAAACACTACCTAGATTATAATTTCATTCAAATACCATCAAGCTTCTGCTAAATGTAGTTACATTACTAGTTGAATTACATGTAGTTCGCTACTCCCCAACACTGTTAACATTACAGTCATATCTCTCACTGTCCATGCATTGCATTGCTCTCCTTATTCCTCTGTGTAGAAGTGCACTCTCTGCTGACAGTACACTGTAATAGCAGGTTTGACCTTTCCCATGAACAGAAATCTGATCTGATCAATATCAGATACATTCATTTTACCCAACCACATTATCAATAGAATACATAAAGAATATTCTATAATACTCACCTAATCTTGCGTAATTTGGCCATATCCTTGATGTTTACGAAGTCTGTCCATGAGAATTTAATACACACCACAGTCAAAGAGCTTTGGAAATTGACGAGTACACAGGTTGGGTTTAGTTGCAGTAGGTAGTTGCAGTTCGAATCCCGGGCCATGCGCTGAGGAAAAAATGGGGTGAATTGATCTGGAAACTGGAGGGCTGCTGGATTCACATCCTAAAAATGTTCCCCCTTGGGTTGGGCCCTTAAGCAAGGCTCCTTTACCTCAGAACATGTTCTCCATCCAGGGGTACTGCGCTTGTCTCAACTGTGTACTGAGATAATGACTGTATTCATTTCCCTTCTCTTCCTCTGTCCTCTTTACTCTCTCACCCCGTCTCCGCTCCCTCCTCTGTCCTCGTCTCTGTCCCCTCCTCTGTCCTCGTCTCTGTCCCCTCCTCTGTCCCCTCCTCTGTCCCCGTCTCCGCTCCCTCCTCTGTCCCCGTCTCTGTCCCCTCCTCTGTCCCCTCCTCTGTCCCCGTTTCTGTCCCCGTCTCTGTCCCCGTCTCCGCTCCCTCCTCTGTCCCCATCTCTGTCCCCTCCTCTGTCCCCTCTTCTGTCCCCGTCTCTGTCCCCGTCTCTGTCCCCGTCTCCGCTCCCTCCTCTGTCCCCATCTCTGTCCCCTCCTCTGTCCCCTCCTCTGTCCCCCCCCGTCTCTGTCCCCGTCTCCGCTCCCTCCTCTGTCCCCATCTCTGTCCCCTCCCCTGTCCCCTCCTCTGTCCCCGTCTCCGCTCCCTCCTCTGTCCCCATCTCTGTCCCCGTCTCTGTCCCCGTCTCCGCTCTCTCCTCTGTCCCCTCCTCTGTCCCCGTCTCTGTCCCTGTCTCCGCTCCCTCCTCTGTCCCCGTCTCTGTCCCCTCCTCTGTCCCCTCCTCTGTCCCCGTCTCTGTCCCCGTCTCCGCTCTCTCCTCTGTCCCCTCCTCTGTCCCCGTCTCTGTCCCCGTCTCCGCTCCCTCCTCTGTCCCCGTCTCCGCTCCTCTGTCCCCGTCTCTGTCCCCGTCTCTGTCCCCTCCCCTGTTCCCCATCTCTGTCCCCTCCTCTGTCCCCTCCTCTGTCCCTGTCTCCGCTCCCTCCTCTGTCCCCGTCTCTGTCCCCTCCTCTGTCCCCTCCTCTGTCCCCGTCTCTGTCCCCATCTCTGTCCCCATCTCTGTCCCCTCCTCTGTCCCCGTCTCTGTCCCCTCCTCTGTCCCCTCCTCTGTCCCCGTCTCTGTCCCCATCTCTGTCCCCTCTTCTGTCCCCTCCCCTGTCCCCATCTCTGTCCCCTCCTCTGTCCCCGTCTCCGCTCCCTCTTCTGTCCCCGTCTCTGTCCCCTCCTCTGTCCACTCCTCTGTCCCCGTCTCCGCTCCCTCCTCTGTCCCCGTCTCTGTCCCCGTCTCTGTCCCCGTCTCTGTCCCCATCTCCGCTCCCTCCTCTGTCCCCGTCTCTGTCCCCTCCTCTGTCCCCTCCTCTGTCCCCTCCTCTGTCCCCTCCTCTGTCCCCGTCTCTGTCCCCGTCTCTGTCCCCGTCTCCGCTCCCTCCTCTGTCCCCGTCTCTGTCCCCTCCTCTGTCCCCTCCTCTGTCCCCGTCTCCGCTCCCTCCTCTGTCCCCGTCTCTGTCCCCTCCTCTGTCCCCGTCTCTGTCCCCTCCTCTGTCCCCTCCTCTGTCCCCGTCTCCGCTCCCTCCTCTGTCCCCGTCTCCGCTCCCTCCTCTGTCCCCGTCTCTGTCCCCGTCTCTGTCCCCTCCTCTGTCCCCGTCTCCTATCCCTCCTCTGTCCCCGTCTCTGTCCCCATCTCTGTCCCCGTATCTGTCCCCATCTCTGTTCCCGTCTCTGTTCCCGTCTCTGTCCCCGTCTCTGTCCCCGTCTCTGTCCCCGTCTCTGTCCCCGTCTCTGTCCCCTCCTCTGTCCCCGTCTCTGTCCCCGTCTCTGTCCCCTCCTCTGTCCCCTCCTCTGTCCCCGTCTCTGTCCCCGTCTCTGTCCCCGTCTCTGTCCCCTCTGTCCCCGTCTCTGTCCCCTCCTCTGTCCCCTCCTCTGTCCCCATCTCTGTCCCTGTCCCCTAGCGTGCCATGCGCGTCCGGAGTCACTCCATGGAGACCATGGTGGGGTCCCACCGTCACCGGAGTCCAGGGGTGGGAGGGGGGGTCCCGGCCAGCTTGAGTGGAGGGGGGCTGCCACAGAGCACCGAGTGCACAAAGAGTACCTTCTCGGTGAGCAGGGGGGAGAGGGTGGAGGGGGAGGAGTGCTTGATGTCATAAAGTCATATTTACACACAAATGAAACTGGACATACACATAATAGTGGTAAATTACACGTTTTGCAAACATTTGCTCCAATTAGTCTTATGATATCAACATGTACTTTTGCAAACAGTCCCATCCATGTAACATAATCATATAATCGGTGTGCTGATGTAGTTTCAACTGTTTTGTATGTGAAGGGTAGTGGTCCATCAAAATGTAGCCCAAATCTGCCTTAATTGAGCTCTTTCAGCCTCTTAAAGCTGTATATTACCTGCTTGTTAATGCTGTGTCTCTCTCTCTCCAGCCACCAGTGCTGTCAGCCAAGTCTCCCCTGAAGAGTCCAGTGAAGCGTCGTTCAGGCCTCTTCCCCCGCCTCCACTCCAGCACAGAGAGCCCCTCGGACAGACACGCACGCAGGTCAGCAGGCTTTCCATAGCCTGGTCCCAGATCTGTTTGGGCTGTTTTGTGAATGACCTTAGGAGTTGGCAAGACATCACAAACAGATCTGGGACCAGGCTTTGCATTCAAGTGAACTTTTGGTATGTGTATTTATCATCACTAATACTGAGGCTTTTGTCATGTCATTGTGTACTTGTTCTATCTGCTAACTTGGTCTGTATGTTGTTGCAGTGACCAAAAGACCCCAGACATTTGCCCCCTCGGACAGGAAGGGAGATCAGAGACGTCGTCCAACCCCAGCTCGCCAGAGATCTGCCCCAACAAGGAGAGGTGAGATGAACCACAAACAAAACACTGGACATGAACACACAAGGTGTGCATGAGGTGTGCATATGCTTTGTAAACCTCTCCTCTACTCCCATCCCTTCTCCTCCCCTCTCTTTTCCTCTTGTCTCCTCTCCTCCCCTCTCCTATCTTTTCCTCTCGTCTCCTCTCCTTCCATCCCCTCTCCTCTC
The DNA here is from genome assembly GCF_036934945.1 of Oncorhynchus masou masou. Taxonomy (NCBI): domain Eukaryota; kingdom Metazoa; phylum Chordata; class Actinopteri; order Salmoniformes; family Salmonidae; genus Oncorhynchus; species Oncorhynchus masou. The sequence goes on from NC_088224.1 coordinate 57,411,138, forward strand.
CTCCTCTCTCCTATCCCATCTCCCTTCCTCCTCCCCCCTCTCCTTCTTCCTATCTTTTGTTGTCCTTCCATCCCCTCCTCCTCCCTCCCTCTCCTATCTTTTCCTCTCTCATCTCCTCTCCTTCCATCCCCTCTCCTCTCCTCCTCTCTCCTATCCTCCCCTCTCCTATTTTTCCTCGTCTCCTCTCCTTCCATCTCTCCTCCCTCTCCTATCTTTCCTCTCGTCCATCTCCTCCCTCTCATCTCCTCTCCTCCTTCCATCCCCTCTCCTCTCCTCCCCTCTCCTATCTTTTCCTCTCCTCATCTCCTCTCCTCCCATCCCCTCCTCTCCTCCCCTCTCCTATCTCCTTCCATCCCCTCTCCTCTCCTCCCCTCTCCTATCTTTTCCTCTCGTCTCATCTCCTCTCCTCCCATCCCCTCTCCTCTCCTCCCCTCTCCTATCTTTTCCTCTCGTCTCGTCTCCTCTCCTTCCATCCCCTCTCCTCTCCTCCCCTCTCCTATCTTTTCCTCTCGTCTCCCCTCCTCTCCCCTCTCCTATCTTTTCCTCTCATCACCTCTCCTACCATCCCTTCTCCTCTCCTCTCCTATCTTTTCCTCTCGTCTCCTCTCCTTCCATCCCCTCTTCTCTCCCCTCCTCTAATGCTGTTCCTCTACCTCCTGTCACCAGGCCGTTCCTCAAGCTGAAGGACTGCAGCAGCAGACCCAACATCTCTCGCTCCTCCTCCAGCACCAGCAGCTTCAGCAGCACCACCGGAGAGGGGGAGGCCCTTGAGGAGCTTGACACTGTGAGGGCCCGTGGCCACGCCACTGGAGAGACAGGGGGCTGGGGAGGGGGAGGCCCTTGAGGAGCTTGACACTGTGAGGGCCCGTGGCCACGCCACTGGAGAGACAGGGGGCTGGGGAGGGGGAGGCCCTTGAGGAGCTTGACACTGTGAGGGCCCGTGGCCACGCCACTGGAGAGACAGGGGGCTGGGGAGGGGGAGGCCCTTGAGGAGCTTGACACTGTGAGGGCCCGTGGCCACACCACTGGAGAGACAGGGGGCTGGGGAGGGGGAGGCCCTTGGGGAGCTTGACACTGTGAGGGCCCGTGGCCACGCCACTGGAGAGACAGGGGGCTGGGGAGGGGGAGGCCCTTGGGGCATTGTGCTGGGGGGCGTATGGAGGATGGACAGATGGTTGGGGGATAGGGAGTAGGGAGGCAGGGGGACAATGAGGCGGTGGGCTGGGAGACAGGGCGACAGGTGGCTGTAGAGCAGAGGGGTAGGCGAGTGGGGTGTGTTGAGATGGGCTTGGGTGAGCCATAGCATTTGGATCAGGACCGGCATGGTGCTTCTGGCACACAATTGGGCAGGTCATAGGCCTGTGGTGCTCAGAAGTGGTGGGATCCAAAATGATGTATTGTATAAGGACCATGTTTGTTTTATCATTAACTGCATGAAGGCATCAACAAATTGCACAGTTGGAATGATGTGAGAGGATCTGGCAGCACTGAGAGAAGAAATAGAGGGGATGCAACCTCATGACAGCTGGTGATTAAGTCAATTATAGTTCCTGTCACTCTCTCTGGATCATATTGTGTTGGATGTCAATCACGCACGCTTGGCAAAGGATGAGAATGTCATATCATTGTTGTATCACCCACACATTACACAAACAGATCCGTGTTTACACACACAGAACTGCTGTTCCAGAGTTTACAGCTCAGTTCACAGTCTTGCTGTTGAACAGAACTCTGTTAATATCCTACGGCTGGAATTTGTGTGTCCCTCCGGAGCAGTTGTGGAGAGCACAGCGGCAGCACACTGCTGAAAACAGACCATGTGTAGTAATTCCTGCTAAAGTCTGTCTGCCTTGAATTAGTAGCCCTAGTCTGTAGTCTGTAGTGTGTAGTGTGTAGTGTGTAGTCTGTAGTCTGTAGTGTGTAGTGTGTAGTCTGTAGTGTGTAGTCTGTAGTGTGTAGTGTGTAGTGTGTAGTCTGTAGTCTGTAGTGTGTAGTCTGTAGTGTGTAGTCTGTAGTCTGTAGTCTGTAGTGTGTAGTCTGTAGTGTGTAGTCTGTAGTCTGTAGTGTGTAGTCTGTAGTGTGTAGTCTGTAGTCTGTAGTCTGTAGTGTTTGTGTGACAGTGGAAGCATACAAATGGATGACTACCCTCACCCTGACAGCTCATCCTCATCTTCCTCTTCTCCTTCCTCTTCCTCCTCCTCTTCTCCCTCCTCCTCTTTTTCCTCATCGTCATCCTCCTCCTCCTCCTCTCCCAGGGAACCCACCCGTCCATAGCCTCGTCGTCCGTGTTCAGCCCCTTCCCTTCCCTCACCGTGGAGAGCCAAGGCTCGGCCACCCCCCTCATCATGTGTCGCAGTCCCACAGGTAACACTGATACACTACACAACACCTAGGTGTGACTGACCAGGATCCAAACCTGGGTCTCCTGCGCACCACAAGACCGTGTTAGCCCTCTGCGCTAAAGTCTGCAAGTCATCAGGCTTGCTCAACACATGAGTATGGTTTTGAACCACCTCTGTTATATACTGTAGGTCTCTATGCCCTCTGTGTCCATATGTTACACTCTAGAGTAGAGTTGTGGGTTTGTTTACGTTCTTTACTATCAGGAAGCTCACGTTACTTACGTGATTGTTTGCGAGTATGCTTCCTCATCCTCAATGTGTGATTGACACTTAATAATAGACTGTGTATTTGTCTGTTAACGGAGGCTTTATCTTATTCTCCCTCCAGATGTGAAAAGTAAGATGTCTCCCAGGTCAAACTTGAAGTTCCGCTTTGACAAGATGAGCCACTCCACAACAGTAAGTGATGTCTCACTGTACTATGCTAAACTGTACTGTACTCTACTGTAATATACTATACTGTACTGTATTATACTATACTGCACTGTACTATACTATACTGTACTGTACCCTACTGAATTATATTATACTGTACTGTACTATACATAAGCAATAAGGCACAGGGGGTGTGGTATATGGTCAATATACCACGGCTAACGGGCGTTCTTATGCACAACGCAACACTGAGTGACTGGATACAGCCCTTAGCCATGGTATATATACCACCAACCCCCGAGGTGCCTTATTGCTTTTAGAAATCACAGTCCCTTCACTACACTGTCTGCTCTGAGCTAGGTTCTGTATCACAGCCCCTTCACTACACTGTCTGCTCTGAGCTAGGTTCTGTATCACAGTCCCTTCACTATACTGTCTGCTCTGAGCTAGGTTCTGTATCACAGTCCCTTCACTACACTGTCTGCTCTGAGCTAGGTTCTGTATCACAGTCCCTTCACTACACTGTCTGCTCTGAGCTAGGTTCTGTATCACAGTCCCTTCACTACATTGTCTGCTCTGAGCTAGGTTCTGTATCACAGCCCCTACACTACACTGTCTGCTCTGAGCTAGGTTCTGTATCACAGTCCCTTCACTACACTCTCTGCTCTGAGCTAGGTTCTGTATCACAGTCCCTTCACTACACTGTCTGCTCTGAGCTAGGTTCTGTATCACAGTCCCTTCACTACATTGTCTGCTCTGAGCTAGGTTCTGTATCACAGCCCCTTCACTACACTGTCTGCTCTGAGCTAGGTTCTGTGTCACAGCCCCTTCACTACACTGTCTGCTCTGAGCTAGGTTCTGTATCACAGCCCCTTCACTACACTGTCTGCTCTGAGCTAGGTTCTGTATCACAGCCCCTTCACTACACTGTCTGCTCTGAGCTAGGTTCTGTATCACAGTCCCTTCACTACACTGTCTGCTCTGAGCTAGGTTCTGTATCACAGCCCCTTTACTACACTGTCTGCTCTGAGCTAGGTTCTGTATCACAGTCCCTTCACTACACTGTCTGCTCTGAGCTAGGTTCTGTATCACAGCCCCTTCACTACACTGTCTGCTCTGAGCTAGGTTCTGTATCACAGCCCCTTTACTACACTGTCTGCTCTGAGCTAGGTTCTGTATCACAGTCCCTTCACTACACTGTCTGCTCTGAGCTAGGTTCTGTATCACAGCCCCTTCACTACACTGTCTGCTCTGAGCTAGGTTCTGTATCACAGCCCCTTCACCGCACCTCATCTCTTATCTTCAGTACACTATCTAGCTAGAGATCCTGCATGAACCTGTCAGCTTGATCTCTCATTCCAATAGTGATGATGATGATGTTGTTGTAATGGGACATTTCTGTTATTTTCTATTGCAGTCTGAGTAGAAATCTGGATATTCCAAAAAAGGGACAACACTGGCTGTTGGAGCAAAAAACAGCCACAACATCACTCACGCATCACAATGGAATCCCAAAATGTACTTAACTTCATGACTTAAGGGAATTAAGTGGACTAGCTAGTGCGTAAGAGCACACACACGCAGACAGATACTGAGCTGGAAAGGAGAGAGAATCCTGTGAGTCTGAACTAAGAAGTGGTGAAAGAAAGGTTCCTCTCAGTATCTCTCTCTCGACATGTCTGGTACAGAAATAGCTCACAGTGAGAGGTGCCTACTTGTTGCTGACATCACACCACATGTTTATTGGCCTCTGGTCTGATTAAAATACTCATCTGTAACATTAACCTGATACAACTAGACAAGGCAAGTGTTAAAGGTCCAATGCAGGCATGTTTATCTCAATATCCAATCATTTCTGGGTAACAACTAAGTACCTTACTGTGATTGTTTTCAATTCAGATTGTCAAAAAGAAACAGAAATAGCTTCTTAGCAAAGGGCAATTTCTCAAGCAAGAATCTTGCTAGGCCTGTGGGGAGAGAGAACTTAAAATGAGCTGTTATTGGCAGAGAGGTTTGGAACTCTCTTTCTTATTGGTCTATTAACCAATTTACCGCATGGTGATGTCACCATGGAAGGCCAAACCTCGATCCCAGCAGAACAGGCTGAAATTTCAGGAGCTCTTTTCAAACAGCTCCTACACTAAAAGGGCATTATCATCCTTTTCACTATTTCACAGTATTATTCCAACCTCATAGTGTGGAAATATATATAAAACACAGGACAATCTCGTTTTTGACTGCACTGGGCCTTTAACCTCACAACATTCGTCGTCATTGATTTATGACACTGTGGTGATAGGTCACTTCTCCGCTGCACTCATCTCTCATATTACAGTGATTGTTTATTGTTGTCCTCTTCTGTTAGGATCTCCATATCTGGGTCCAGGTTGGTGTAAGTTGTTGTACTATCCTTCAGAAAGGGATGTTGTTGTTAACCTGGGGGACTGTCTCTCTTGCCTTTGCCCCAGTATGTCTGTTTGGGGACAGTTCCTCTATTGCCTAACAAGCAGTTCCTGCTGCAGTAGTTTAGCTGCTTTTTAAGTCACCTGTTGTAATGCTGGTCGTCTAACCCCTTGGCCTCACATACAGTATGTATCTGCAACACAGTCAACGCAGGTCAATAGAATGGATCAATCCACAATAGAGATATATACAGTATTTATATACTGTATATATACTAGGGTTGCTAGGGTTGGGGTCAATTCCATTTCCGTTCCTTTAAAAAATTTTTTTTATCTCATAGGAATATTTTGAGGACAATTGGAATTTAACTATACTTCCTGAATTGACATGGAATTGATAGATACAGTGTTTATCTCTATGGCTCAATCCTCATCAAACAGTTTTGAAGTATTCAAGTTTGTCTTAAGCTGCAGAAGGAAGGGACTTTACCCTCATAAACCAAGTGCTCTATTAGTGGAGATTTGCTCACATGAAAAGAAAAATGCCATTGCGCTCTGTCACAAGCTTAATATAGCCAAAGTCGCGCCTTACAATCTATCTGAAACCCTTTCACCTTCCGGGTGCTTCTCACTGTGTGAGAGGTTGAGCAGAGAGTTTGGATAAGGTTTATTTGGTTTACGTTTAGCTGTGGGTGTCTGGTGAATCCAAAACCTACGTTCAAATACTATTTGAAATCTTTCAAATACTTTGAGTGTGCGCTCCAAATCCAAATCAAATCAGCCTGCCTTGGTTTGCAGTTTCGCAGTTTTGGGACAGGCAAGTTAATCAAGCACAGATCATGGATTTGAAATGGTTTAATATGGTATTTGAACCCAGGTCTGCTTTTCACATGCCCTTATACAAACATCCAGTTGTATTTCACCCAGTTCATCAATGTTCGTTGAAAACACGGCTGCTTATGAAGGATGCATAGCTGAGAAACTCACAGACTGCTCCATGGAAATCATTTTTAGCCGTTCAAGTCATTTCGCAATGGGTTTTTTTCTCTCACTAACATTTTTCCAAAAATAAATAATTGGCCAGAGAATATTTTAAAGAGATCTTACGTATTTTGGAAGTGTGATTGAACGCTTTGTGATTTTGATGGTTCATTTTTCAGTCTTAAGTGAAAGCAAACAGAAAAAAAAACATTTGATGTAAAAAAAACACAAAAAAACAATGTTAGAGCATTGTAGTTCCAAAAGATATTATACTGCAACGTTACCTTGTTGTAAGCTATATGATTATAAACGAATCATGTGTGAATGTCTTCACCCAGGAACGCATCGAAATGGCAAGGTCTCCATTGATGTGACCAGCTATATTTGAGTTTGGGAGAATATCCATGCACTATAGAGGTTCATTCTTATCGCTGGAGTATTTGTGACTGGAGTTCTGTTATGTGGTACACAAAAACTCAGAAAGTTGAGCAGGGCAGAGAGTTAAATAGGAACTAGTCTTTTAGTTCGTAGAGGGCATCCACCAGTGTCCCTCAGCCTACTCTCTATTAATAAGGCCATAATTTATTGATTTTATCTTTTGCTATTGATGTTATGTAAAAATGTAATTGCAGATTGAAATTAATGAAATAGGTCAAATGAAAAGAAATTTTAATTTAAAAAGACTACAAATGCATATGTATATTTCGTTATGTAATGTGGCATTAAGAATTTATTATGAAATAAAATGTTGTATTTTGTGTCAATTTGTGTTGTGATGCTTAATTCAGTGACCTCACAGGAAGGAACAGAGGCATATCTGAATGTTCTTGTCTGTTAATTATAAAAGGGACATAGCATGCTTTAGACCTGGGTTCAAATACTACTTGAAATCATCTTAAATAATGTATATATTTGCCTGATTGAGCTTGCCTGGCTTAATGGACCAATGGAATAGTCAAAAAAACTGCAAACCTCACCCCTCTGCTCCTCCAGGCAGGCTACAGCAAACACTCAAAATATTTGAAATATGTCTAATAGTACCTGAACCCAGGTCTGCTTTACATGGAACATTGTTTGGAGGGGGAAACATTTAATACAAGTCGCTCTACTTTGCTTAGCAGTGACAATATTTTGGTATGGAACATCAGTTCTAGTTTGTTTATTAAAACACACAGCAGAGAAAGTAGTTTCCACCAATTACATAATTAACTACAGTGTTAACAAATAAAATCATGTTGCACACATCATTATTTAGAACATTGAACATAGATTATATTCTCAGATGATTTTCACATGGCATCACATCATCTAGCTGAGTGCGTGGATAGCAGTCACTGCATGACACATACAAAATACAGAACGCATCTGAAATCATTCAATCCACAGAGCTCTGAAATGTGACCACTTGGTCGAAACAGTCTGTTCCATGCGGAGGTGAATATTGTAGTGAATTCAGGGGATAGCCTGGGTCAGGACTCAAACCTGGGTCCAGCGACTGTCAAGCCAACGCCTTTACGCCAAGAGATCCAACCATTTGACGAGGTCACTACCTACTGGCCACAGACGTCAATTCAACGTCTATTCTGATTCAGAGGGGTTTGGGTTGAATAGGGAAGACGCATTTCAGTTGAATGCATTCAGTTGTACAACTGACTAGGTATCCCCCTTTCCCTTTCACTTATTCCACGTTGGTTCCACGTACTTTCATTGTAATTACGTGGAAACAACGTTGATTCAACCAGTGTGTGCTCAGTGAGTAGGAGATGGGTTAAGGTCTCTATAATATAAAAGTCTGACTGAGTCAGGTGAAGCGGAGAGAGGAGTAGACTGTGGGCTGTGCAGCTTCTCGTTGAGGATTAGGATTCGGCTGTTCAAGGCAGCCCTTTGAAAGAGCTGCATAGACCAACTGCAAGAAAACAGACACTCAAGTTAACCCGAGGAAGCATTCTAGAAAAAGGTTAAGGATAAGGTCATTCAGAAGCTATTATTCAAAGAACACGAACCTCTATCTTTGGTTTAGGCTTGGGTGCGGCTGCAAAGAAAAGATACGAGTCAAAAGCAGAATTAATGCACGCCAAATTGGGCACTTCACAAATTAGCATTAGACCTGGCCTTTAAATAAGCAGTAGACACGTTCAACTGTACAATTGGATAGCAAGTTCATGTACAGTGCTGTGGTAGAAATGTGCATGTCAACACACTGCAGCAAGATGTTATGAAATTGTATCGATAAAGAAAGAGATGTTTTACGGGGCTTGTCCTTGCATGCGCTTCGGGATCGTGGCGGGGGGTTCGGCGGTGGTATTGGTGGGGGCTGAGACGGGACCTTTGACCTTCTATGGCAAGCCAGACCCAGAACCAAAACCAGGGTGATTACCAAACAGGTACTTACATACACCGCCACCCTGGAATAGACCTTCCACACGGATGTGGGTGGTGTGGCTACAGAGAAAGAGTACAGCAAAATCAATGATGTCAGAGCACATACCAGTCGACTTGTCATCTCGGAATGTGGAGTGGTTATTTTCTGTGATTGTTTCTTATTTTGGGGGTAAAAAAAAATACATACTGTACATTACTTGCATGAAATGTATTAACAATAGAAGGACCATATGTACCTGCAGTAATGTTCACATGTGTCATATGTCCAACACTGGTGTATCCCTCAACCCAGGTGATCTGGCATTGGTACGTTCCATAATCTGATTGGTTGACGTTGAGGATGTCCATGAGCAGACGGGTTCTATTGGTTGTCAACGTGACGTTGGAGAGATGATGCCTTGGAGTGGGACTAAAGAGAAGGAACTGTCCCTCTGTTGACAGACCCCATCCTCCTGTCCAGCCATCATCTCCACAATGCTGAACAACACAGGATAGGGAAAGAGTGCCCCCTTTTGGTACATTAACAGAACCTCTCTTTGCCAAGATAGAAGTTACACACTCCTCTGCATCATGACCTGAGGGAACAAAAGTTGAAAAAAAAGTGAACACATAAATATGATATAAACAATTCACTAGACAACAGAGGAGCAGCATCTACAACAATGAATATCCTAACAGCAATCTACATTTATAGTAATGAGAGAGAACTAATTGAGAGTTATTCCCCATGAAACCTCTCTTGTAGGACAGCAGATGGAACATCAATTTAGATTAGATTGTTTGATTGATTACTAGTCCTTTCGTTTCTTGAGTGACATCCTAGATAGCTGTTTCAGGTGCTTGTTGGTCATCCAACTTCTGGTTTTAAAACCAAGGTTTTATCCACAACTGTCAGGAATCCTAAACATAAGTAGTTGGACTTACCCGGGAGAATGCATAGACAGGTCAATGAGAGAAACAGACAGTTGTACATGTCTTTCTTTCCCTTAGAATAGTATGTTTTTCTTCAGCGTTCCCCTTCCAGTTACTTTCCCCTGTATGAGCTCATGCCGGGTTCCATAGAGCAGCCCCAAGACATGTCCTGGTGCCTCAGGAAGCTGGACCGAACATTATCAGCGCAATAACTACTGTGTTTTTACCAGGCGTATACAAATTGTTCTTCGTTTTTCAATTGTTCTCTCACTTTCTCATGACAATTTTCCCCCTCATTGGGAGTGTACTCTCCGCAATTGCGAAATGGTTTCCACCAGCTGCCTCAGTCGAGTTGGAAGTAAGGAAGGAAGTTCGCACACACACACACACACACACACACACACACACACACACACACACACACACACACACACACACACACACACACACACACACACACACACACACACACACACACACACACACACACACACACACACACACACACACACACACACACACACACACACACTCTCACTCTCACTCTCTCTCTCCAACTCCAAAAGACAAATCACATCCTTCCTCAGGCTGAACCCTCTGTGGGCTGGGCACAATAATTAACTCCTTACATAGAAAATACATTCAGTATTACATTTACTGAAGAATACATTTCCATGGAAACCAAGAAGAGAGTGTGTTGAATGTGTATGTATTTGATTGTGTCTGTACATTGAATCTAATTTTTTCTATTTCAAAGGAAGATTGTGTAATGGCATGGACCATGTTGTAAAGTAAATCTCCTTGTTGCTTCTATCCTCCCAAGGCTATATTTCGAACCAATTCAGGCCAACCGCAAGGTAGTTCAAACTGTAAAATGAGAGCAACAAAATGAGTTATTACGGAATAATAAGAATGGTATACATACATTCCACAATGATTGTCACATTTCAACTGAACAACTTGGTATAGAGCAACTGTACTGACTCTGATGATCTTCTAATATGAGGTCCCATGTCCTCACCAGTCTCGGGCATACTTTTTTTTAGGGGCATTTTTTTAAATTTGTTTTTGTATTTCACCTTTATTTATCCAGGGAGGCGAGTTGAGATCAAGTTCTCATTTACAACTGCGAGCTGGCCAAGACAAAGCAAAGCAGTACGACAAAACAACAACACAGAGTTACACATAAACAAACGTACAGTCAATAACACAATAGAAAAATCTATGTTCAGTGTGTGCAAATGTAGAAGAGTAGGGAAGTAAGGCAATAAATAGGCCATGGAGGTGAAACAATTTAGCATTATCACTGGAGTGATAGATGTGCAGATGATGATGTGAGATATTGGGGTGCAAAAGAGCAAGAGGATAAGTAAAAATATGGGGATGAGGTAGTTGGGTGTGCTAGTTACAGATTGGCTGTGTACAGGTACAGTGATCGGTAAGCTGTTGAAACTGTTATGCCAAGGGTGTTTATTTCTATTTTAGAGGAACTATTAGTGACAAAACTAATCAGTCCATTCAATTGCCATAGTCTTTTAATATTAATCAAATCCTAAACAGTTCTGACTGAAACTCAATTTCATTTAATTTAATGAATAACTCATTTAAAATCAGGATTAGAAACCTATCAAAATAATGCATTCAATTGGTATATGATGTAACTCCACAGCTAGGACAGACACTGGTGGGACTTGGGGTTACATTGTAACAATTATGTTTCCTGTTTCCGGTCGGAACTCTGATCGGACTGACTGTCGGCGAATGTGATAAACAAAGAGCCGGTGACTTTTAAAGACATTTAGAAACACTTGCTAACCCTCTTCGTAAACATGGAGACTGGTATGTAATGTGTTACTTTCTCTTATTTCATTCATTGTCACTTGTATAGCCAGCATGTGAGGTTAATTTGCGTTCCCGGCTAGTGTCTAGCAAGCTAGCTAACGTTAGCCGACTAGCTAGCTAGCTTTATATCACTTTTCAAATAGACCACTAGCTAGCCAGTTGGGTAACATAGCTTAGCTAACCAGCCAGTTGCTTATGTGTATTTTCACTTTGCTAATGACATGACAGATATTGTTAGCTAGCTTGCTAACGTTAGCCGACCAACATCTGCACAGCCACCCAACGTCTTCCCAGCTATCAATGCCAGAAAAGTTTATGGTTACTAGTAACTAGTTAGCTAGCTAACGTTCGCTAACTATGTAACGTTAGCCAACTATCGGCTTGGCAGCTAACTGTGTTAGCTAGCCAGTCAGTCAGTTAACATAGCAAGCAAGTTGAGCTGCCTTCTTTCTAACCAACTTTTTAGGAGAGCATTATCCAGTGCTAGTCAATAAAGGAAAACCCGATAGGGGATTTAACCCAAACCCTCGGAATCAGAGAGGTGCGGGGAGCTGACTTCATCGACGTCCACGTCATCGGCGCATGGGGACCAGTTGTTGCTGGGGCTTAACTGCCTTGCTCAATGGCATAACGGAAGCTTTTCCACCTTACCGGCTCGGAATTTGAACCAGCGACCTTAAGCTCTTAATGGCTAGCCTTCCCTTTAATAAAGTGGGAAGCAGTGTTTGTCAACAAGCAGGCAGTGCACGACCAACCCAATAATCACCGTTAAACATTGGGCTACCAGATTGGGAAGGATGTTTGACACTATATGACAAAGGGTTTATAGTGATAGACTTTGATCTTATGGTGTGATTTGGTACCTTGTTGATCTCTGAAAGACTTGCACCCAAAGACTAGAAAAGATGCTAAGTCAGTCATAAAAGCTATATAACAACTCCTATGTAAAGTTGCAAGTCACGCTAGACACCAGTGTGGCACCTTTCCATACAAAACTAAAGTGACACTGACAGTCATTCCCATTCAAGCTTTTCCATTATGTGGAGGCTGCGTTGGAATGGGCTATCAGCCTATCCCTGCGTTTGTATGGCGACACACCCCTCTTGGTTATGTACACTGATTAAATCGGTGTCTTCATAATAGGGTCTCTATTATCCATTTACTGTAGCAAGCTGACAGCAGGAAATTAGGTATGACTTCTCCAACTTGAGTGGTAAAGTTGGAGTATTGAGGCATGTGAGTTTGTCAATCCCTGTAGGAAACAGGGAGGGATCTACCTCAATTTGTCAAAAATAATGACACATATTTGTTTTAAAATATTTTCTGTTGCACAATGTTTTCTATTCTTTACTATGGTGTGGACTAGTGAATACACCCCAGGAATGGCCAGTATATTTAAACCTTTCTGTCATGGAAAATAGCCTAAAGGACCAGAAGCAATAGGGCTTGAGTCATACAGTATGCATGATTAAGCAATGGTCTTCTCCGTTTTTAATTGCTGTTCAGTATTTGATGGAATCACACACTAGTATTATTTTGTCAGTGTACCACTACTACAGAGTTCTAGTTTCACATATATAGTACAGTGCCTTCAAAAAGTATTCATACCCCTTGACTTTTTCCACATTTTGTTGTTAGTCTGAATTTAAAGTGGGTTAAATAGATTATTATTTTGTCACTAGCCTACACCAATGTTCCCTACATTTTTAGGCACTTGAGCAAATTTCAGGCCTGCTGAGTGCAAACATGAACATTGTGAATATCTGGTGCAACTTCCTGCATGTGTTTCCTGTGAACACTGAGGCTGTACCTGCTTTAAGTTGCAGTTTTAACCCAGGCCAAGTAGGCTACTGTGGCTATTTGATCATAATGTAGGTCTACCAGAGTGGCCTACCATCAGTTCCCATACCATTATTACAGAGAATCAGGCAAATTATGCTACCTATTGGCTCCTGAGCTTATTCAAGCATATCTCAAAATACAACACTGCCCCTTTAAGACAAAAAAAGCTCTTGACTCACTTTTCAAAGGTGGCTAGAATTGCAGGTGTTTTGTGCTCTTGTAGGAAGCAATCACTCCCCCATTGCTGACTAAAATGATCTATACCTGGGCTAATAACTCACAAACTAGCAGAGGATATGAACAAATGTGCACACGTGGCTACATTTATCTTTCACTTTGATCTCAACAAGCACATCTTCTCATGACAGCTCATGCTGTAAACACAGTCCAGTTCAAAGTGAATGGCACATATCCATATATGGCAATGGTCGATTTCCATATTGTCCTATTGCAGCTCTGATTGGTTATGGCGCACCAGTCTGTGTAGAGAGCGGGCCTGAGTCGTGCCTGTCAATACAATAGAATCCTACTGAGATGTGTTCTACCGACAACAAAATCGCTTGCATAGTTCATTTTGTTGTTGTATTGAAAGTGGCTAATATTGCATTGATTCAGTAAAGGGAAATGTTCATAATGTTAACTGACAGGGAAAACTCTAGAAAGTTGAGAAGTTCAATCTCGTGCTTCTCTGCGCAGGCTGATATTTATTTTGCGATATTTATTTGTCATGGCAAGCCTAAATAAGTTCAGGAGTAAAAAAAGTTGCATAATAAGGTGCATGCACTCTGTGCAATAATAGTGTTTGATTTTTTTGCGTGACTACCTCATCTCTGTACCACACACATACAATTAACTTTTAACTATAAGGTCCCTCAGCCGATCAACGAATTTCAAACAGATTCAACCACAAAGACCAGTGAGGTTTTCCAATGCCTTACAAAGAAGGGAACCTATTGATAGATGAGTAAAAAAACAGACATTGAATATCCCTTTTGAGTATGGTGAAGTTATTAATTACACTCTGGGTGTATATCAATACACCCAGTCAATCCAAAGATACAGGTGTCCTTCCCAATTCAGTTGCCGGAGAGGAAGGAAACCATTCAGGGATTTCACCATGAGGCCAATGGAGACTTTAAAAGAGTTACAGAGTTTTCAATTTTTTAAGCTTTATTTAACTAGGCAAGACAGTTCAGAACAAATTCTTATTTTCAACGACAGCCTCGGAACAGTGGGTTAACTGTTCCTAGGCAGAACGTCAGAATGATAGCATTGCTATGCCAGCTCTGGGATTTGAACTTGCAACCTTTTAGTCCAACTTTTGGTCCTACTAGTCCAACGCTCTAACCACTAGGCTACCCTGCCGCCGTGGTTTAATGGCTGTGATAGGAGAAAAGTGAGGATGGATTAACAACATTGTAGTTACTCCACAATACTAACCTAATTGAGTGAAAAGAAGGAAGCCTGCATAGAATAAACATTTCCAGAACATGCATCCTGTTTGTAACAAGGCACTAAAGTAATATTTCGAAAAATGTGACAAAGCGATTTAACTTTTTTTCCTGAATACAGAATGTTATGTTTGTGGTAAATCCAATACAACATATTACTGAGTACCACTCTACATATTTTCAGGCATGGTAGTAGCTGCAACATGTTATCTGTATGCTTGCAATTGTTAAGGAGTGGGGATATTTTCAGGATATAAAATAAATGGAATAGACCTAAGCACAGGCAAAATCCTAGAGGAAAACCAGGTTCAGTCTGCTTTCCACTAGACACTGGGAGATGAATTTCACTTTCAGAACGACAATAACCTAAAATACATAGCCAAATCTACACTGGAGTTGCTTACCAAGAACACAGTATGGCTTGGTCGACCAAGAGTTGTCTGTTCTTTCGACCAATCGATTGGTCGAAATTTTAACACATGTATTTTTCCATATACTTTATTTATGGATGATTTTTTTAAGCCAGACACATTTAACAGTTAGGCTGTTGATTATAGACAATTCAGTTTGAGTTTCTCTCTTCACTTTTCTTAGACAGTTAAGGCAAGGGCTGTTTTCTCGCCTCCTGACTCCGTTGTTGCCTTTGGTATATAGTTATGCACATGGCAACATGGTCTAGGAAAAGGAGCCAATTCAACAGCTCACTGATGGTTCAGGACCGAGGACAGCGGCCACTATCCATCGCGGGAGAAAGCACATTTTGTTATAAACTAATATACTTTTTTATTAGTGTTCCACACTTGTTCTTACGTAATATTACCATGTACAATTTCAGTAGCACATGTCTTAGAGTGGTGGACTTTGTCATCCCCACGGCCTCCACAATGTTTCAGTCCACTGAGACAGGTGCGAATCAGACAGGTACACTATGATTTTGTTTTTGCTACTGCTCGACTAAAGAAGTCTCGGGCGACCAACGGCTTATCGACCAAAGAATTGATCAGTTGACTAAATGGGGTCAGCCCAAACACATTGAATGTGGCCGAGTTACAGTTTTGACATCTACTTGAAAATCTAAGACAATCATCTTCAGATCTTGTCGAGCAATGATCAACAGCCACTTTGGAAGAAGTTTGAAAACAATTCTAGGCAAATGTTGTACAATTCACATCTGGAAAGCTCTTAAAGAGTTTCCCAGAAAGACACTAAACTGTAATTGCTGCCTAAGGTGCTTCTACTAAGTATTGACTCATGGGTGTGCGTACTTATTTCATTTTCAATACGTATGCAAACATTTCTAAAAACATGTTTTTACTTTGTCATCATGATGTATTGTGTGTAGATGGGTGAGGGAAAAACATTCATCTAATCCATTTTGAAATCAGACCGTAAACACAACAAAATGTGGAATAAGTCAAGGGGTATGAATACTTTCTGAAGGCTCTGTATATGGATAATTCCTGTGAACATAGGATAAGAACAGTTTTGTACCACCTTGTCTGGTGTGGAGTGGGCGGGGCAAGGCATTATTTCAAAGATCCTTTTGCCACTTTGTTGACAATTCCAACAGTAATACAGTACAACTTTATTAGTCCTGCCCCGCTACAATTAGGAACCCATTGTCTCTTTGCCAGGTCAAACACAAATAACACCCTCCCTATATTACAGCTCCTTACCACTTTGTTTCATCCAGACTGTTTCCATTTCTAATAAACCCTGCCCTAGCCTGGTCCCAGATCTGTTTCTGCTCTGTTGCCAACTCCTTGTCACGCCAAACAATGTCTGGCATGAGAATTCCATTCAGAAGTTGGCAAGAGAGCATAAACCGACCGGTAACCAGGCTAACCCTGTCTCCTTAAGAATTACGACCTCTCGCTTGTCCTCCTCAGGTCTGAGTCAGGAGAAGATTGCCTCCTTTGTAAAGCGTTTGCGGGCGGAGCCCAGGTACCTGCTGGCCCAGAATGTGTCCACGTGCATCGACCCGCTGGAGGTGTGTCTGCACAGGCAGACGGTCCAGGACACCGTGCACATATTCCAGCACTCCATCCCCACAGAGGGCAAGCCTATCACCAACCAGAAAAACTCAGGTACACTTACAGATACGATCAAATATATTGGCACTCTTGCTCTTTACAATGGAGTGCAATGGAACAGAACATTCTGTTTTTTCTTTTCAAACTGGTTGACTGGCTTTTTTCTCTTTTATTTTTACCCTGTAGCCACCTAAATTACAGATTATTTAGTCCAGGCCATTTTTGAAAGAATATATATATATTTTTAAAGTCCTTTGCAGCTGTAAATCAAACAAATACACGTATAAACACAACGTTTTTCAATTTCCAAATTTTTTTGGTTGAAGAAATTGAAATAAAGGGTGCCAATATATTTGACACCCAGCATCTGCAACTACTTCAGAGGCCTGGCCATGTACAACGACTGCACAGTAGTGTTAGATGCTGCTTCCATACTAAAATGAACTGAATAGGCCTCGGCACCTGAGCAGACATGTGGCAGTCTATTTCCTACACTGTGCACTATGTTGGACCCAGAGCCCTGTCGGCGCTAGTAAAATTTTTTGATTTATTAGGATCCCCATTAGCCTGACGCCACTATATAGGGTAGTGCACCGTATAGGGAATACGGTGCCATTTGGGACTCAACTCGTGGAGTGGGGAGACAGGAGGTCGACGAAGCATTGTTCTTCCTTTTTTTGAATGGTTGAAGATGGATACATTATCTCAGAAGTTGATTAGCCTACCTCCCCAACTTTTCTGACTGACAACCTGGCCGTCCCCAAACACACTGGTCTCATTGCTGCGTTTTTTGTTGTTGTTGATGCATCATTTTATATGGTTTTCTGTAATGACAAAACCACAGAGAGGCCTAACCACGTGTCTATGTAAAAGGGATAGGGGGCCATCTGGCAAGCAACCATTGAAGCACACGTATGTCTTAACAGTTGCTCCCATATACACGGTTCCATAGTCATCTGTGCTGATTTGTGTGTTTCAGGGAGATGCTGGATCTTCTCGTGCCTCAACGTCATGCGCCTTCCCTTCATGAAAAAGTTCAACATCGAAGAGTTTGAGTTCAGTCAGTCCTACCTCTTCTTCTGGGACAAGGTAAGACCACATTTGTTTGTCTTATTCAAATCACATGCATTAATTTGGGCAACTTTTAGCAACTGCCGCTGGAATATACACAGTGTTTGTTTACATTTCAGCGCTAGGGTGTAAACGGTGTTGGTGTGTTTGTCGGTGTGTATTTCTAGTACTATTAGACTCATTGTCTGCCTTTGTGTGTGGCGCTCTGTACACTGGACAATATTGTACTGATTGGACGTCACCATGACCCCCCCCTCCATCATTTCCCTTTTCTCCCCTCCCTTCAGGTGGAGCGGTGCTACTACTTCCTGCAGGCCTGTGTGGAGACAGCCCAGAGGAAGGAGCCTGTGGATGGCAGACTGGTCCAGTTCCTGCTCTCCAATCCCACCAACGACGGCGGCCAGTGGGATATGCTGGTCAACCTCATTGGTCAGTTCACACCTGTTGTTTTCCGATCGGGGGAGTGTTGCTGCAACACTTGCATTATGCTATGTCATTATGACAGTTCCAGTATAAATGTTGCTTATTTTCTGCAGTAAAACAGCCACCGCCGAGTAGTTACAGTCTAGTTATACTGTGAGTCCTGAATGGCACCTTATTCCCTATATCAGGTACTACGTCTGACCAGGGGTCATACATAGGGAATAGGGTGCCATTTAGGACTCACATGTATAACTAGACTGTAACTTTTACAAATTTATACTGGACCTGTCTAGATTCTGTTTCAAGTAAGTTACTAATGTTGAAGTTGCTGTGTCGTTCTCTGTAATTAGACGTTCTATGTAACTGTAATTCTCTGTAATTAGACATTCTATGTAACTGTAATTCTCTGTAATTAGACATTCTATGTAACTGTAATTCTCTGTAATTAGACATTCTATGTAACTGTAATTCTCTGTAATTAGACATTCTATGTAACTGTAATTCTCTGTAATTAGACATTCTATGTAACTGTAATTCTCTGTAATTAGACATTCTATGTAACTGTAATTCTCTGTAATTAGACATTCTATGTAACTGTAATTCTCTGTAATTAGACATTGTGTAACTGTAACTGTAATTCTCTGTAACTGTTATTCTCTGACATTCTATGTAACTGTAATTCTCTGTAATTAGACATTCTATGTAACTGTAATTCTCTGTAATTAGACATTCTATGTAACTGTAATTCTCTGTAATTAGACGTTCTATGTAACTGTAATTCTCTGTAATTAGACGTTCTATGTAACTGTAATTCTCTGTAATTAGACATTCTGTGTAACTGTAATTCTCTGTAATTAGACGTTCTATGTAACTGTAATTCTCTGTAATTAGACGTTCTATGTAACTGTAATTCTCTGTAAATAGACATTCTATGTAATTGCATGCTATATGTGCCACTTTACGTAATGTGCTTGCTCTTCCCCTTCCACTGTTTTGATGAGTCAGGTTTGTGGTTCAGATCAAGTCTGCGTCCCAACTAGCATCATCTTCCCTATATAGTGCATTACTTTTGACCAGAGCCAATGGGCAAAGCTTTAATGTTGTGGTCCTCTGTGGCTCAGGTGGTAGAGCATGGCGCTTGGAACTCCAGGGTCGTGGGTGCGATTCCCGCTGGGGCCTCCCATATGTAAAATGTATATACGCATGACTGTAAGTCGCTTTTGGATAAAAACGTCTGCTAAATGGTGTGTGTTTGTGTATATATTTATCTATTTATTATTATCTTTCCCTGATCATCAGAAAAGTACGGAGTTATCCCAAAGAAATGCTTCCCAGAGTCTCACAGCTCCGAGGCCTCACGGAGAATGAATGACATCCTCAATCACAAGGTAGGTTTACTCACATTTTTACAACATTCTGATTCATAAAGATGTCTTGTGTGGTAATACAACACCGAAACCAAGTCCTCCTGTTTCATACCAAGACAGTGCGAGGATATATACTCTCCACTGAAACACCACGGAAAGAGCGCGGAATCCACCTTTTATTTAGGTGTCGTCTGTTTTCTTATAGAAGCCCCAGATAACTAACCCTAACCAGACATGCGCCGCAATGTCACGAGGTAATGAAGTTTGCTGTGCAGTATGTCATGCCAATGTTCCCTGGCTTTCAGCTGAGAGAGTACTGTCTAAGACTGCGGAACATGGTGGCCAGTGATTCCACTGAAGCCGAGCTGTCTGACGCCATGGACACCATGATTGAGGAGGTAAGCGCATGTTAGGGAAAGAGACACACAGCGCACCACACACACTTATACACACACACACACTTATACACACACTTATACACACACACACACACACTGTTTTCCTCAGTACTTCAATAATGTTGTAGGACTGCATCATTTTCTCCAGGGGGTGCTGTGTAACAGCACATAGATCTGTGCTCCATCCAGGGAGGAAATAGGTCACCTGCTGTAACACGCCTTTATGTATTTAACACGGCAGGTACTGGGTAGGCAAGGACAATAACCATTACAGCTCCAGTTATTAATAGGCAATATTTGTTTTTAGATTAGATTTTGGCCATTCAATTCAAATCTTGGCCATTCAAGTCTATCTGTCGCCTGTTGTAGCAGCACACCGAGGGCTACAGGTTGATTCAAAAGGTGTGTGTGTGTGTGTAAATAGTACACTACCCAATCTAATACCGTTGACTTGATATTGTATTGACTTTCAGCACACCACTGATTCCTCGATCAAGTCTAAAGTGGGACTGTCAGACAGTTGGGTCGACCCTCCTCTGTTCAGATTGATATCTAGGCCTGATAGTTACATACCACCGCTGTCGGAATTGGTTGTAGCTATATTTCCCCTAATTAGTTTTCTACCACCAATCAGGATGACATAAGTAGGCTTAGAAATGGAACTGCTATAAATGTCCAAATAGCAATGACTGTTTCTTTTGTTAAACTGCTTTATCGGTAGTAATGAATTAGGACTATAATTACAAACCACTCCCAGCGCTGGATAACATTGCATAACCCAACTCTTACACAGTTAGCAACAATGGCTGTAGTGATAGGGTCTGTACTGTTTATAATCCACTGGTGACGGCTTGTGATTCTATACTTCTGGCAGCAAAGAGAGAGAGTGTGTGTCCACGTGCGTGTGTCCACGTGCACTCACACACGCCTCACGGACCTGGTGGCAGAATGTTCCGTAAACAAGATCTTTATCACAACGCTCCTGACATTAAATGGCGTAAGGCAATTTCACTGTGAGAGGAAGTCATAATGTCTCAACATTCCCAGCACCACTTAAGACAGAGGAGCGTGTGTGTGTGTGTGTGTGTGAGCGTGTGTGTGAGCGTGTGTGTGAGCGTGTGTGTGAGCGTGTGTGTGAGCGTGTGTGTGAGCGTGTGTGTGTGTGTGTGTGTGTGAGCGTGTGGCCAGTCAGTCAATATCACACAGCCAAAGAGAGAACATTACATAAAGGATGTAGCTTTTGTGTGGAGTGGTTTTGTTTGCATGCCCCTGACTGCTTGTTTAAATAGATTCTGTGTCTACCTCCCTTACTGCTCTGGATGCCCTACGCTAGCTACAGTCTGCTAGCTACAGTCTGCTAGCTACAGTCTGCTAGCTACAGTCTGCTAGCTACAGTCTGCTAGCTACAGTCCGTTCTGATTGTGCAACACTTCCACCTCTCCATCGTTGCAGTTCTTCTATGAGTGTAATGCAGCTCTGACAGCCAGGTGGAGTGTGAAGAGAGAGAGAAAGGGGGGATGTTGACCCGGGAGGGTGAGGGGTAACCAGTGCCTCTCCTCTCGTCCCGTGGGCGTCCGTACAGAGGAGGGCACGTTGACTGCGCTTCCGGGCTTCTATTTATGCTTGGCATCTTTTGCGACAAGTGAAACATCACTGTTGTGCCGTGATTTAGATTAGCTACTAGCTAGCGAGCCAACAAATTAGCCATAATTAATTAGGCTGGAATACACTCTGTCGGCTGTGATCAGTTAGTCGGGTCCTTTTTCATTAATTAACGTCTCTGTGTGCTCGTCATTCAGCATGTTGTGTTGACACAGTAGGTTAACGTCCCAAGTAGCTCCCTATTCCCTTCATAGTGCACTATTTAGGAAAGAGGGTGACATTTGGGACGCAGCCCGGGTCATTTAAAACATGTCATGTTCAATTACAGAGCATTGCAGTCCTTTTCGGAGTGTTGCATGTGCCTTCTATAGAACTGTCACACATTGCAGTGTTCTGGGTTCATACGACTGCACACACAAACCATGTAAACACCAAGTATGAGCAGTTGTGGGTTTTTGTGTACTTGCACATGTTTTTTATTTTATTTTTTATTTTTTTACCTTTATTTAACCAGGCAAGTCAGTTAAGAACAAATTCTTATTTTCAATGATGGCCTAGGAACAGTGGGTTAACTGCCTGTTCAGGGGCAGAACAACAGATTTGAACCGTGTCAGCTCGGGGGTTTGAACTCGCAACCTTCCGGTTACTAGTCCAACGCTCTAACCACTAGGCTACCCTGCAAATGTGTGTTTCATTGTATGCTTAGAAGTGCTGCGTGTGTATATTCAGAAGTGTGTGTGTCTGTGGTTACATTTAAGGTTAGTGTGTGTGTGTGTGTGTGAGCTGATCAAAGCCCCCAGACCCGGCCCTCATTAAGCCAGGGGATGTCAGGCCTACTTTAGGTGGGGAGGGTCTGAGATTGTGCACGCTCCCTGTGTGACGGTGGGCTGGAGACCATCACTCTCTCCCATCCAGGCTCCACATGACAGGCCTGAGAACCAGAGAGGCAAGGCTGCACCACCATGCTACACGCCAGCTTCAAAGACCCGTGGCCTCCCTTTTAATGTCCTGTTCTCTGCAGAAGCACAGGCATATGTACACTGGTTACAAGTTCACACACACGTACACATGTAAACCACCTCCGACTGCTAGCACACGACCACACGTACTTTGTTACACACACACACACACGTTCCTCACATCCTCTGCTCATTCGGTCCGGTACATGTGGCACTGCGTCATGCAGACGGAATCGTAAACAGTCCTATGCTGCTTCTACTGTATAGAACGTGGCTATCTGGGCGTCGGACATTCTGAATAGAAATTCTCCTTCAGGCACATGTGACTGTGTTCAATATGTGTGCTGTGTTTGTAGATTGTAAGGAGTAATTGATTGGACAGTGAGTTGAGTGACATGATACATTTTAGAGTGGCTATGTACGTCCCAAATGGGAACCTATTCCCTATGTAGTGCACTACTGTTGACCAGGACACAGGGCTCTGGTCAGAAGTAGTGCACTATAAAGGGAATAGGTTCCCATTTGGGACGTAGCCAAGTGTGTTGGCTCAGCGTTGGCTGAAGCAGCAGGTCGCTGTGGGTGGGTTTGTTATTGTGTGGGCTCGTTTGCCAGCGCTGAAAAGCTGCCTGCCACACTTCATAAACTCATATTTCTTAATTTAACAACATTGTTACAATCTGTAATGACCCCATGTGTTTTCTGTTTACAAGGCCAGAAAGTCTCAATCAACCCCAGTCCGATTCTTCTACCCCAGCTGCTCTCTCGAACGGGTCACTTGCATTACAGTTTCATCTAGGCTCTGTGTCCCAGGGCTTTGACTCGAAAGCAGCCGGCCCGTAGTCACAAAGCGTGCGTGAGTTGGAGAGCTGATCCAGGATCAGGTCCATCCTTTTTACTCATTGTGATTCGGAAGAAAAACACTGATCTTAGATCAGCACTCCTGCTCTGAGACGCTTTGTGTGAGTACTGGCCTTGGTAGGTTCCGCCCTTCACAGTTACCAGCACAAGGTGTTTTAGAGTGGCGTGCTGTTGTTTTGTTTGTTTATTTCTCTCCTAACGAGCTGATTTCCCTCTGTTTGGGCAACGGGAGGTAAATCAACAAGCAAACAGGCATGCGTGAGCTGAGGAGGAAAGGATGGAGCGAGTGTGTTGCTTTAGCATTGATGCTAACTGGCTGTCGTGCTGCAGGTGCTCCAGTGTTTACTGCCAAGCATGCAAACACATGGGAGGGAGTTTTTCTAGGGAGTTTTTCCTAGCCACCGTGCTTCTACACCTGCATTGCTTGCTGTTTGGGGTTTTAGGCTGGGTTTCTGTACAGCACTTTGAGATATCAGCTGATGTACGAAGGGCTATATAAATAAATTTGATTTGATTTGATTTGATGATGCTACGTAGGTACGCTCAAAGGCTAGCATGATCCGCTGAGACACGCAGCCTCGCTGGCCATTTACAGGCCTTATTACCCACACCTGGGCTTCATCCATGTCACATGACACAAGAATATGATCTGCGTTGTCCCACAGACTGCTGGGGGGGGGGGGTGCTGGCTGTGGATCTAGAAGATCTTCCAAAATCTATTAATTGCTGAGACTGTTCAAATGAAATGGGTTTGCAGGGCTTTTCTGTAGGTTATAAGTACAGGGTCTTGTTCATTAGGCACCAAACGGATAAAAACGGGCTGGAAGTGGAATATCTTCTACCTTAAACTAGTCTAATAAGAAACGAGCCAGGTCTTAGACTACTGTTAATCAGTCCCGTGTTACTGTCTGGTTTGGCCTCTACGAAGACTGACACTTTCTTATTACAAAGTGTGTGTTAATGTTTATCTCGGGATATTAATGTCCTCTGGTGCAGGCGGTGCAATTTCCCGCTACAACCACGGGTCACTCCGGTTTCCTGTCAATAACAGGGGATCCCAGCCGCCATCTCAGCTTAGGCCCTAATTCAACCCTGGCCGAGCAGAAAATCAGAAGACGGGTGGCCTTGAAGATGCCCGTCTGCGCTCAGAAACCAAACGGCTTACAAACCCGCAGCAACCAGTCCCTGACAGGTTGCAGGAGTGTGATACTTTCTGTTGTGTTTTGCGTTCATTCACCAGCTCCGCCCACCCACTGAAGCAGTGTTTTGGAGTGGGAGGGAGAGGAGCTACGTAGTGTACGTCAGAAGATATACTGACAGTGACACAGACATTAAAAAGAAGGCAAGCAGTCTCTAAAGAATCTGGTCGAACATGGTCCAGCAGTCGTAAATCGGCCCTCTCCCCCTTCCATCCTAAACGCAGTGTGTCTGTCCACAGTGGAAGTGCCAGGGTAGGGTGGCAGGAAGGGAGGGTGGGCCGTCTGCTCCCCACACATGGCCCTATCGGCCTCTGCTTGTCTATGCTGATGGATGGCTCTCTGTGTCCTGAGAGGGAGAGAGCCAACAGGATTGGTTGGATGTCTGTAAAAGATTCGGTAGCCTAGTAGTGAGGAGGACTGTAATAGTGCTGAGAAATGAACCGTGGGTGAACACCATGAAGGAATACAATGGAACAAGTCCACTCATAATCAACATTTTAGCGGGTACAGGACAGAAGAGACAGTACCCAGAGTCTTGGCGGTAGTGCTATATACATGATTCTAATGGAGACGTGCCCAGCCCACCCAGTGTCTCGTGCTCATCTTCGCCTGTCCGTTTTGGAGGCAGATGATTCAATATTGACTCATTGAGGGCTGTGCTGCTGCAGCCTGCTGACGTCAGTGGGGCTCATTGTTTTGTGAAGAGCCTCGTTTCACCGGGTCTACATGGGTGCTCTGTTGTGTTTGGACGGGCAGGGGCGTTTATTTAACCTGCCGAGGAGGAGATGGGGATGTGAGGTGGGACAGGGGTCGAGGGCACGGGGGTGAAGTGGCCTGTTTGTGTGTTCGGGGCATCTGGGGCCCGTGCCGGTTAAATTCTGGGCAGGGATGGGCACCGCTGGCATTTAGTCTGCGCCGTGGGAAAACGGGGCAGTGAAAACAAACCTGGAGTCTTCAAGGTGCTGTCTTGTCTGTGTATGTTGGGAAAGGTGAGGGTCTGGGAATGTGACCTGGTGTGCTGTCTTGTTGAAAATATTTGTATTTATTTAACCTTTATTTAACCAGTTGAGTCAGTCAAATATCACATTCTTAATTTACAACAAGGGCCTGTGTGGGAATAGTTGACTATGATCACCCTGAACACAGGAATGCTATTAGTAGTTAATGTAGTTGACACAGTGGTAAAGTGCAGCAGCAACGGCCCCTGAGTGTCTCTGCTTTGGTGAAGAGCTGCGGGGCCAAAAATAATTCCCCAGCTCTATTTTCAACCCTATGAGGAGTTTAATTTGTCTGGACTTTTTTTGTTGCTGAAAATAGTGGGAGTCAATGGGAAGTCCTTGTAAATATATAGAAGTGTGTGTCTGTGTGTATTGTGTGTGTGTGCTCGTATACTAGCGGTCGGACTTCCTACGTGCCAGTTTGGGAGTTAGCGTGCTATTTTTAAGCCTGTTTGTGATCGGCAGCCTGCCGTAGCATTATCAAAGACAGAAAATGCAGGGGGTTCTCAAACCACCAGAACACCCGGTTAGATAATAGACATAGGATGGCAAGTCCTCCTTAGAGGGACATTCCTGAGATTGCTGTATCAGTTTAAGGAAGGCTTATTCTGAGAACCCTGTCAAAACAGACTGATGGAGGCCAGAGGAACACCAGGGGAACACAGTCAGAAGCCACAACGACAGGAAGAACGAGCCCTATAGCCAGGCAGAGTAAGAGGGAATGGGCTTTGGCATGGTGGATATCCTCCTCACACTACTGTTAAGCTCTTTTTGGTCCCCGAGTTCGAGTTTTACAATGGTGCTTTTCGAGACTATGTGAGGGATATCAATGTGCTGTCTGTGTCTTATAGTGATAATGCCTGACTAACCTACGTATTAAAAAAATTAAAAAAATCGGGTCTGTTTTTTTTTCCCGTGTGTGTGCTGCGTACAGGTCTTCCGGGTAGCGAGTGTGTGTCTGGGCAGCCCTCCTGACTCCGTTTGTTGGGAGTACAGAGACAAGGACAAGAACTTCCACCGCATGGGCCCCCTGTCCCCTCAGCAGTTCTACAAGGAGCTGGTCAAGCCCCTCTACAACATCCAGGACAAGGTCAACTTTATTGATTTGATTTTAATCAAATATCAATATAGCCTTTGTGTCATGCAGACCGGAGTTGATCATAATTCATTATTCCGAGACTTATTCCGACTCGGGAAAAGCACGGCGCCCAGTTTGTCTCTATTAGACCAGGAACAGCAACCTCTCTCCCTGTGGTACTTGATGAGCTGAGTCTGACCCCTGGTCTCGCTCCCCCGTCACCTCAGGTCTGTCTGGTGAATGACCCGCGGCCTCAGAACCCCTATGAGAAGCTGTATAGCGTTGAGTTCCTGGGCAACATGGTGGGAGGACGCAACACTCTGTACAACAACCAGCCCATCCAGCTACTCAAAAAGGCCGCCGCGGACTCCATCAAAGAGGGAGAGGTACTGTGTGGGGGGGGGGGGGGGTGTGAACGTGTCCGGGAAGTTAGACGAAGGCTGTGTTTGAGAACTGAGCGAGTATGCAGGGAAACTGCCCATAACGTCTGTTTCTCTCTCTCTCTCTCGTAGGCTGTGTGGTTCGGTTGTGACGTGGGCAAGCATTTCCATGGCAAACTGGGCATCAATGACATGAATGTGTGAGTATTATGAGAGAAGCATACTGCCCTACCAAGCAAAAAAGGCAGTAACTGCTCACTTGGTCGAAAAATGAGTTGTCATTTTTGCTACGTTAAATGCATGCCTAATTATGTGGACAAATCCTGCCTCGTATTGTGTTTTTGAGAAAATGGGAGTCATATTAGCAGTAACTGCATTAGGTTACTATGAAACCAAGGTAAATAGCAGTTACTGCCTTTTTGCTTGGTAGGGCAGTATAATTGCAGCAACACCATATGTATTTGTCACTATGAATCAGATGTGTGTGTGATCTCATCCTGTCTCTCCCCGCGTTCCCCGTCTCTCAGGTTCAACCATGAGTTGGTGTTCGGGGTGTCCGTAAAGAACCTGTCCAAGGCAGAGAGGCTGATCTTCGGAGACTCCCTCATGACACACGCCATGATCCTCACCGCTGTCACCGACAAGGTAGCAGGCACACACACTACACATGCACCGCATTTGAGTGTTTCCCAGTGACTCTGCACCAAAGGCATCCAGTGTGTGTTTACAGTCGTATGAATCGGTTGCAGGATTTAAAATGGCTGTAAATCCCCCCCCCCCCCCCCCGTAAGTGACCCCAGCTGTCTCCTCCTTCCCCTCAGAACAGCTGGACAGTATTTGGGCCCTAGGCTACACAGCATAGGAGTTACCAGTCCTGCCCTGCACCCCACTGGGGATCCTGCACTCTTCTCTTAGTGATGAACATATTGTATAATCTTCTGTATATATCATCATGTACCATGTACTCCATGAATGACAGGCGTAAAGCAGAAAACAGACTTGTTTGGACTTGTTCTCCATTTGTTTGGTGCATCCCGCCTCCTTATCAGGTAGTACAAAATTGTACACCTTTTGATTTCTCTCTTCTGTCTCTCTCCCTCTCTCTCTCTCTCTCTCTTCATCCCTCTCTCTAGCAGGAGGAAAAGGATGGAGGTTATGAGAAGTGGAGGGTGGAGAACTCCTGGGGGGACGACCGTGGGAATAAAGGTGAGAGCGCTGAGTCGGCCAGAGGTCAGAGGAGGAGAGGGCCCGTTCTCACGCAGCCTTGTGACGCCTCTCGCAACACGAGAGCCCCTCTAGGTCCGCCTGAGCCGAGCTATGTGAAAGCCCAGACCCCTCGTCTCTCTTCCCTCTCTCACACCACAGGGCTTAGTGTACAATCACAGGGACAGTTGAATTTCCTGTCAGGTCGATTGAATTTGAAGTAGGATTAGGGAAAAAATGCTCCCTCCTCACCCGCCTGGCGTTGTTATGAATTTATAATTGACTTCTGGTGTGCAGGGCTGGTTTTGGTTTGGGGTTAGTTTTGCGGCATCCTCTCATGTCTGGCCCCCTACCTTAGCTTTGTCTGTTAAGGCTATGAACCCAGGAGGGAGAGAAAGCACATCAACGGGGCTGTTTCCCCTACTTAGACAACGGCCCTTTGTCCCTCTCACAACACAGCAGTGCGCCATTTTGTTTCAACCTTCAGACTTCCTCTGTGTGGAAGACTCCGACACTGTCTAACCACAGGCCTGGGTTCAAATAGTATTTTTCTTCCATCAAGCGCCGCTAAAACATTTGAAAGGAAACAAATACTGAACCCACCTTACGTTGGGACTGCATGGCTTTTTAATCAAAATATGTAATTATTCCCCCTTCTCCCCCACTCTCTCTTCTCTGTCTCCATCCCTCTACATTCCAATGCAGATTATTCGGGTTTCTGTTATGTAGTAACAACATTCGGGTCAACGACTTCATGTCATCTGCATATTGAGACTATAAAAAAGTCCTACCACCAAAGCCTCTTCAAATCAACTGTATTTCACGCATATCCCATTCCATAAACATCCACGCAGATGGGAGAAAGCCTTCATATCCGCTCTCGTTTCCCTCGGATGTATTAATAAAGTTATTGAAAACAAACGATATGGAGGGCAGCGGTGGAGAGCACTGTTTGTTTGACAGCTGGAGACTGGGGGGGGGGGGGGGGGGCTGTCAACGCCACGACGGACAGAGAAAAAGTGTGTTTGTAAGGTTTCGAGGGTTAACATCCCTCCATTTGCCTGTAATATTTTGTTTCCCTCAAGAGGATCCTGCCTAATTAGGTTAAGACCGTGGTGCCTGGTACAAACTGCCCAACCCCTTCAAACACCAGGGCTTTTCTCAAGATAGATTATGATGGCCTTTGAGTGCACTATTTGTATTTTTACACGGTATTATACAAATATGGGAAATGGGGGCCAATCTGACTTGATATTCCCTTGTGACAGATTGTTTATAGGCTAGAGGATGCCCTCTTCAACGCACCTCTGTGATTCTGCACCACTCCTTTTACAACTGCTTCGGCATCGTGAGAAACAACATTTGTCCTGGCTATTGCGATCCCCTTGTTAACATACTCTTTCTATCTGCTATTACAATCTGCTATTACATGTGGGATGGTGATGTCATCGCAGATAGGTTTTGGAAAATAATTGTCTCATTCTCGCGAACTAAGGAGACGATGGAAACGGCCTGTGTTGTTGACGACATTTCAGCTGTACTGTTCTATCTTAGGCAGGACAGCTCATCTGAATTAAACTCCATCCACAGCTCTCCCTGTAAGCCGGTGTAGGACACAGCTGCAGTCCCCGGTAAGACAAATAATGACGCTATACGAAACCACCACCCCACACACACACACACACACACACACACACACACACACACACACACGTCTTTCCTGGAAAGGAAGAAGACGCAGATTGAACACACAGAATCAGGGGTGTTGTTTTGAGCTCAGGCACGTTTTTACGTGGTCCTCGTGACGTCATCGACAACTCAACTTTTCAGCGGGGGAGTGATGCGCTCTGAATGCTCTGCCTGGATCCAGAGATGAGAGGAAAGTCAAACAATAGTCACAACCTGGTCTAGTGCCCAGCTCTGACCGTTACAACAGTCCTGCATGACCACAGGACTATGTTCATTAGGCACCAAACGGAAGAAAACAGTCTAAAACAGGGAGGGACTGCCTGGACTTGTCCAATAAGAAAAGTTTGTAAAAAACAATAAAAAAAACAAGTTTTCTGCTGCGTGCCAAAATGAACCCGCCCGTGCCTGCTCAAATCCCAAGTCTCCTCCTATCGCCATGTGGACAGATTGGATCTGTTCCTGTCTGTCTACTCTGGGTTGTTAGTTTGTTCAGACAGGCCTATTGCCCTTGTAGATAAATTAGAACAATGTATGAGGAATGCCTTTTGTCATTAAAAATCCTGCTCTCGCTGGTCTAATCTCTTCATATCAAGTGTTTTATATGCTGTTCTTTATGATTTGATGTACTCTCTGTCACCCTTTCTGTGCGAGAGAGGCCATGGTCTGTGTGTGTACGTGTTCTCAGGGCCAAGGTTTGTGATTAGGATCATGTATACTGAAGGTTGTGTTTCTGGGCATGTTATGAAAATGTATTAGAGCAGGAGGAAGTGGCATTCAAGACATTCTTTAGTCAGTTTTTTTTGAGGGGGAGCAGGATAAAGTGGCCTAATGCTGTGTTAATTAATAAAAGGATGTGTGTGGGACAGTCCCTCCCTTACAATCTGGAGATTTATCGGGCTGCGGTGTGCGAGTTGACAACTGAAGTGTGGGACAGACCTGGGTTCAAATGCTATTTGACATAGTTTCAAATGCTTGGCTTACCTGGTGCAATGGAACCAATATAAATGTCCCAAAAGTGCAAACCCAGCCCACCTGGCACTCCATGCAGGCTAAAGCAAACCAGTCCTAGCCATGCATTTGAAAGATTTCAAATAATATTTGAACCCAGGTGTTGTGTGGAACAGACAGACAGGGTGGGGTGGTCATTGGTGGGGGTCCATCCTTCCCTCCTCTCCCTGTGGAACAATAGGCCGGAGTTCAGGGGTGCTGACGGACGCCCCTCTTATCAGAACTCACACTTCAGAACACTCGCACTCATTGCTTTTAGTATTGGACAGTCCACTGAAGTACAGAGTGAGTCACTGGTGTTAGCTGTTAGCTAATGGATTTCAGACTGCCTGGTCTTAGAGACGGGTGTTAATCAAGACTAATGATTATTAAAAATAAACTCCAGCAGGTCATAGGTGATCTTGACGCTCCACTGATTGAATGGATCTTATCCCAACATTATCAGGTCATCAGGTCTTTAACTTTATACTTTAACTCAATGTATCTGTGTGTGCAGGTTACCTAATCATGACCGACGAGTGGTTCTCTGAATACGTGTACGAAGTGGTTGTGGACAAGAAGTACCTGGCCCCCGAGGTGCTGGAAGTAATGCAGAAGGAGCCCATCGTCCTTCCTGCCTGGGACCCAATGGGAGCCTTGGCCTTGTAACTATGGAAACAGAGGGTGCCACCCCATCTCACCCGCCTGGTCTCAACCCTGGTCTGTTTGACTCCGCCCCATCTCTCTGGTTTTACTCCTCCATAGACTTCCACCCACCACAGCCTGTTCTCTAGACAAATAATAAAAGTTTGTTTTTTTTACTGGAAAAACATGTCTTCTTTCGGCCATTTTGTTTCGTCCATGTCCTCTTGTACTTCTCTCCGGCACCAGTGGAGTTTACTGCAATTCAGTTGTTTTTTTTGTCCCCTCTGGCTTCTTAAATGTTCTGCGGGATGTAGAAAGCTCTGGGGTTGTTTAAATGTTGTTAAAAGGTCTGTATGTACCATCTCTTTGTTAGGGCTGGTTGAGGGTCACATCATACGTAAGTAGTCCATCCCAGTCTTTCACCAGGAGACAGACAGACACACACACACATCCACACCATCAGTCCTAGCTGTATGATTGAGGCCCAGCGTAATGCCGTCCCTTCCTCTCTGCTAGCTTCCCTAGGTCAGAGGTCAACCTAGAGCGGCCAGAGTGAAGTGTGTGAGTTAGGCAGGGGTGTCAGGAAGAAGCGTATCAGTCACCAATCCGGAGAGTTATCGTTCACTGACAGCCCCTCTCTGAGAAAGGGACGTGCCGGTTCAGCACATCAGCGTCCAGGGCAGCATAATAGCACATCTATGACAGGTTCAGTCAGAGTTCAGTGGTGGTGATCAGACTAGTATGTTTTGGTGAGTAAGCAGTAGGGGAATCTCAACTCACACACACTCCGTTGATGTGGATAGAGACATTGGTGATTCCGCACAAGCTCCCCCTATGAGCTCACCGTCTACCCTGCTTTACTGTGAGCTCTGCCTGGAATGAGGGATGACAGACGGGCTGGCTGGAGCTCGAAGGTAAGGTGTCTGGAAGGGTCAGCTCAGTCCCCTGGAACCCAGGCCGTGTGAAACCTAGCACAGCCCTCCACTCCGACCCCACTATTAAATTATTACAGGTTCCAGAGATCTCCTGAAACGACATGTGGGAACGGCCTGTAATTGAGTTTCCAAGAACCCTGATTCCAACCCCCCCTGAAGTCACTCTTTTCACCAGGTCTTCTCTGTTGGCACATAGAACGTGTTATTGATAATCCCCTTTGGATGACTCATTTTCTATGCTTTGTTAGTTTGGCCCGCTGTTATCTGCAGCATCCATCTTGATGCTTTGTCATAGCTATGAATGTTCCAGTGCAGGTTTCTCCTGTCTGCAGGGAGCACTGCATAAGTGGACCACATGGAGGCGAGAACCATACAGGTCTATATTGACAGCCCTCTCACCTTAGGATGATGTCGATGGATCGTCTCAGAGGAGGAGTGCTGATCTCAGATCAGTTTTTGGTTTCAGATCATAGTGACTGGGGACCTGATCCTAGATCAGCACTCCTATTCTGAGACACTTTGTGAGTACCGACCCAGGGCCTGTATTCATAAAGCCTCTCTGAGTAGGAGTGCTGTCAAGAAAACGTAGGTGAACCCTTTGGAATTACCTGGATTTCTGCATAAATTGGTCCTAAAATTTAATCTGATCTTCATCTAAGTCACAATAACAGACAAACACAGTCTGCTTAAACTAATAACACACTAATTAATGTATTTTTCTTGTCTATGTTGAATACACAATTGGACCATTAACACTGTAGGTTGGGAAAAGAACCCCAAGACTAATGACTTATCCGAAAGCTAATCGGAGTCAGGAGTCAGCTAACCTGGAGTCCAATCAATGAGACAAGATAGGTTATGTTGGTTAGAGCTGCCTTGCCCTATGTAAAACACTCACACGTTCTGAGTTTTCTATTCACAAGAAGCATTGCCTGATTACTCGAATAAAATAAATCCCAGAAGACCTAAGATTAAGAATTGTTGACTTGCATCAAGCTGGAAAGGGTTACCAAGTATCTCTAAAAGCCTTGGCGTTCATCAGTCCACGGTAAGACAAATTGTGTAGAAATGGAGAAAGTTCAGCACTGTTGCTACTCTCCCTAGGAGTGGCCTTTCTGCAAAGATGACTGCAAGAGCACAGCGCAGAATGTTCAATGGGGTTAAGAAGAATCCTAGAGCGTCAGCTAAAAACTTACAGAAATCTCTGGAACATGCTAACATCTCTGTTGATGAGTCTACAATACATAAAACACTAAAACAAGAAGGGTGCTGCTGTCCATAAGAAACATTGCTGCAGGTCTGAGGTTTGCAAAAGTGCATCTGGATGTTCCACGGCGCAACTGGCAAAATAATCTGTGGACAGATGAAACTACAGTTGAGATGCTTGGAAGAAACACACAACACTATGTGTGGAGAAAAAAAGGCACAGCACACCAACATCAAAGCCTCATCCAAACTGTAAAGTATGATGGAGGGAGCATCAATGTTTGGGGCTGCTTTGCTGCCTCAGGGCCTGGACAGCTTGCTATTATCAACAGAAAAATGAATTCCCAAGTTTACCAAGACATTTTGCTGGAGAATGTAAGGTATTCTGTCAGCCAATTGAAGCTCAACAGAAGTTGGGTGATGCAACAGGACAACAACCCAAAACACAGAAGTAAATCAACAACAGAATTGCTTCAGCAGAACAAAAACGCCTTGTGGAGTGGCCCAGTCAGAGTCCTGACCTCAACCCGATTGAAATGCTATAGCATGACCTCAAGAGAGCGGTTCACACCAGACTTCCCAATAATATTGCTGAACTGAAACAGTTTTGTGAAGGGGAATGGTCCAAGTTCCTCCTGACCGTTGTGCTGGTCTGATCCGCAGCTACAGAAAACGTTTGGTTCAAATCAAAATCAAATGTATTTATATAGCCCTTCGTACATCAGCTGATATCTCAAAGTGCTGTACAGAAACCCAGCCTAAAACCCCAAACAGCAAGCACTGCAGGTGTTGAAGCACATTGGCTAGGAACACCCCTTCTAGAAAGGCCAAAACCTAGGAAGAAACCTAGAGAAGAACCAGGCTCTGAGGGGTGGCCAGTCCTCTTCTGGCTGTGCCGGGTGGAGATTATAACAGAACATGGCCAAGGTGTTCAGATATTCATAAATGACCAGCATGGTCAAATAATAGGTCCATAGCCGCAGGCAGAATAGTTGAAACTGGAGCAGCAGCACGGCTGGTTGAGGTTATTGCTGCCAAAGGAGGGTCAACCTGTTATTAAATCCAAGGTTTCACATACTTTTCCCACCCTGCACCGTGAATGTTTACACAGTGTGTTCAATGAAGACGTATAATTGTTTGTGTTGTTAGTTTAAGCAGACTGTGTTTTGTCTATTGTTGTGACCTAGATGAAAATCAGATCAAATTTGATGACCAATTTATGCAGAAATCCAGATATTTCCAAAGGGTTCACATACTTTTTCACATACTTTTTCTTGCCACTGTATACAGTAGACTGATCCTAGATCCGCCCACCTACTCCGAGGCTTGAATGTCTTAACACAATAGAGGAGCACCACAGTAAAGCTGTCAGATCTCGGTCCATTATTCCCCTGGGAGGTTGATGTTAATCTCTCCACTGAGTTTGTTTGGTATGTTTAGCGCCGTTGAGTTTGCAGTTGATGGAATGTTTTTTTTTTTTACATAGTCCGCGAGAACCTGTGGCTTTAAGAGTTGAGCGTTACACACACACACACACGGTCATGGACACACACAGGCAGAGTTAGTTTCCATGTGAGGGGCTTTGGGGCCAGTTGGGCCCAGAATTGGGATGTAGGAGAGAGGCTGTTAAGAGTTTTTTAGGTGCTGTACCTTGTCCTTGGCAGCACTGAGCTGCAGAT
Organism: Oncorhynchus masou masou; assembly: GCF_036934945.1. NCBI lineage: Eukaryota > Metazoa > Chordata > Actinopteri > Salmoniformes > Salmonidae > Oncorhynchus > Oncorhynchus masou. The sequence goes on from NC_088224.1 coordinate 57,446,437, forward strand.
ATGTAGTTTAGCCCCTCTACGTTCCCAGAGAGCAATTCCAAGAAATTACCCTTCATTTTTTTCCAGGGCTTTTGTCGATGACTGACCTGATCGTGATGGAAGTCTGGATGGTGAATCTCATTCAACACTTAAATACATAGCCTTCTTATTCAAGACAAATACTATAATACCATATATTATAATACAATACCCTTCAGTTCTGCTACTTTCCCTGCCTCTTATGGACTGATAGCTGTCCTGACGTCACCACTACCGGAACTTTACGTCACTACCAAGGATTTATCTGGGTTCAAAGTCCTAATGCCTTTGTTTTACAGCAACTTAAAAACCCTTTGTAGAGGATGGATTGCTCCCCTTGATTTATTTCTCAGCCTCTTCTCGTGTGTGTGAGAGACGGGATTAACCTACTGCAGCTTGGGAAATAGATTGGAGTGACTCGCACTCGTTGTGTTCTGTGTCTGACTCTCTCTCTCTCTCTCTCTCTGTGATCCTCCAGTGACTGGACTTGAAGTCTCTAACCTGGAGACTTCACCCTGACACAGGGGGCTTCATTGCACAGACACACAGTGTATGACACAGTCTTATGCAGGTGGTTGTAAGAGGAATCAGCGCCACTGCCGCTCAGTTTCTTTCCCCCTTCAGAAATATGCGTCTTGGATTTAGGAGCAAGAGATCCCTGCATTGGCAAAAGCTGTGTGTGTGTGTCTAATCAAGGCAAAGTAGAATGTGGCCTTGGGTAAACCCAGCTCTGTCCAGTGTGTATCCGTGCCCTGCCTCTCCAGGATGCTGAGTCGGGACTGGGAGTGAGCTGGATGCCTATGGACAGCAGAGCTGGTCGCTGGTCCCGGCTGCATCCCACTTCACCCCAGGTAAGACACATCTCTCCTTCTCCCTCTCACCCACCACTGTAAGCTATCCTCACCTTGGAACTGACCTATTGTAGGATTTGCTGTTTCTCCAATTCCACAGACTTTTAGCAGTCTTAAGATGAACACACATTCATATGGGTTTGTGTACAAGGAATGGAATGAAACTCTGAGTGATTTTAACTAGGATATAATAAACTCAACAAAAACAGAAACGGACCTTTTTCAGGACCCTGTCTTTTCAGAGAAAATGTGTCAAATTCAAATAACTTCACAGATCTTCATTGTCAAGGGTTTAAACACTGTTTCCCATGCTTGTTCAATGAACCATAAACAATTAATGAACAGGCACCTGTGGAACGGTTGTTAAAAGACACTAACAGCCAGCTTACATTCTGTAGACAATTAAGGTCACAGTTATGAAAACTTAGGACACTAAAGAGGCCTTTCTACTGACTCTGAAAAATACCAAAATAAAGATACTCAGGGTCCCTGCTCATCTGCGTGAACGTGCCTTATGCATGCTGCAAGGAGGCATGAGGACGGCAGATGTGGCCAGGGCAATAAATTGCAATGTCCATATGTGAGACGCCTAAGACAGCGCTACAGGGAGACAGGACAGGCAGCTGATGGTCCTCACAGTGGCAGACCACGTGTAACAACACATACACAGGATCGGTACATCCGAACATCACACCTGCAGGACAGGTACAGGATGGCAACAACAACTGCCCGAGTTACACCAGGAACACACAGTCCCTCCATCAGTGCTCAGACTGTCCGCAATAGGCTGAGAGAGGCTGGATTGAGGGCTTGTAGGCCTGTTGTAAGGCAGGTCCTCACCAGACATCACTGGCAACAACGTCGCCTATGGACACAAACCCACCGTTGCTGGACCAGACAGGACTGGCAAAAAGTGCTCTACTGACGAGTCGCAGTTTTGTCTCACCAGGGTTGTTGGTCGGATTTGCGGTGTGGGGCGGTGTGTCACAGCATTATCGGACTGAGCTTGTTGTCATTGCAGGCAATCTCAACGCTGTGCGTTACAGGGAAGACATCCTCCTCCCTCATGTGGTGCCCTTCCTGCAGGCTCATCCTGACATGACCTTCCAGCATGACAATGCCACCAGCCATACTGCTCGTTCTGTGCGTGATTTCCTGCAAGACAGGAATGTCAGTTTTTGCCATGGCCTACGAAGAGCCCGGATCTCAATCCCATTGAGCACGTCTGGTACTTGTTGAATCAGAGGGTGAGGGATAGGGCCATTCCCCCTAGAAATGTCCGGGAACTTGCAGGTGCCTTGGTGGAAGAGTGGGGTAACATCTCACTGCAAGAACTGGCAAAACTGGTGCAGTCCATGAGGAGAAGAAGCACTGCAGTACTTAATGCAGCTGGTGGTCACACCAGATACTGACTGTTACTTTTGACCCCCCCCCCTTTGTTCAGGGACACATTATTCCATTTCTGTTAGTTACATGTCTGTGAAACTGGTTCAGTTTATGTCTCAGTTGTTGAATCTTGTTATGTTCAGAAAAAATATTTGTTAAGTTTACATACTGTATGAATACACAACAACATGATATGTTTTTCCCAGGCTCTCATACAGCCATAAAGTAATGGTTCCATGTCTGTGAATCATCGGTTCTCAAACTTGGATGGTCTTGCTGTTTAGTGTTAGGAAGCTCACCAGGGAGAATCAATGGAGATTCCTGTCGGCCTGTTTGATAGGGTCCAGGTAGTGCTTGTTTGAGCCCTTCACACCTGCTGGGGATTATTGCTGTTAGTTATTCTATTATTCATCCTCTTACGAATCATATACCATTGTGGTGTATGACTTGCTATAATGACCGCAATACGTTCTATACGTTTGTCCCAAATTGAACAGAACCCTTAATCCCAGCCCTGTTGTTGTTGTCATGGTGAGACTGAGTGAGTGCAGTTCCTCTGAGCTGTACCAGAGGGAGCCCTTCTCTCCCTGAGCCGGCGTCAGCCGGGACAACCCCAGTCTGTTGTGTTGATGAGAAGTGCTCTGTCTAGACAGACTGAGGGCCTAAAGGGAGAGGAGAGACTGGTAGGGCCGACTGTCGCGCTGAGAAGAGGAGGGTGAGAGAGAAGTGGTAGGGGGTGGAGAGAGCGATTGTGGCGAGGGAGAGTTTCTCAAGGGGTTGGGTTGGGTTGTAAGCAAAAAGACACATTTCCGTTCTCTGGGGAGGGCAGTGACAGGGTGAGAAACAAAATGTGGTCATTTCAACCTAGCTTTGTTGAATACACTGACTAAGTCATTCTGGATAAGAACTTCTGCGAAATGTAAATGGGGAGGGCAGGGAGAGAGTGAGAGGGGGAGGAGGGCAGGGAGAGAGTGAGAGGGGGAGGAGGGCAGGGAGAGAGTGAGAGGGGGAGGAGGGCAGGGAGAGGTGAGAGAGGGGGAGGAGGGCAGGGGGAGAGAGGGAGGAGGGGGGAGGAGGGCAGGGGGAGAGGGAGGAGAGAGTGGAGGGGGAGGAGGGCAGGGAGAGAGTGAGAGGGGGAGGAGGGCAGGGAGAGAGTGAGAGGGGAGGAGGGCAGGGAGAGAGTAAGATGAAGGGGAGATTAGGATCCTAACTTGCTGATAGAGGGGAGCTGCCAGTGATTGTAATTGAAGAGACGAAATGATCCCATGGCTCCCTCCCTGCCTACAGTATCCACTGCCCCGGTCCTCTTGTGTTTTCTGGCTAATCTTACTCTCTCTATCCATCTCCCTCTCTCTGTCTGTCTCTACCACCCTCCCTACCTTCCTCTCTCTCTACCTCTGTCTCGCTTTCCTTCTTTTTCTCGGTCTGCCTTTCTATTTAGCCCTTGATCGCAACACATTTTCCACGCGACACACACAGACAGTTCAGGTGTTAATGAGAGTGCTGACTTGCCCCATGCTGTTAGGAGTCCTAGCCTCCCAGCGTAAATCCTTGTTTTTCTTTCCTACTCTACGATGGAGATGTGTAGAGCTTTTTTACATATATATATATATTTTTTACAGCTATGACTGTGTCGCTAAGCTACACTGATTTGTATGTGGGAGCCACATTTAGTCAGAGGAAACTGCCACACACTTTTGAATAGTTCAAAGGTTAAGATGCGTGTCCTCAAGTCAACAGGAGGTCAAGAGGCCCCAGTACATACATGAATGGAATCATAATGGATAAATTCCGTTAAGTAGACTTTTTAGATATGAAATGATAGGTAGCAATGCTATCTCCTAGCCAGTAGGGTGAGGTTCGGTATCTGATCTGCCGAGTTCAGAGCGGGAGATGGTGGGGAGCATCACCAACAAAGAGGCAGAGCGAGGGAGTTGACCCTACTTGGCATGACACACTTGACATTTTCCAAACATTTCTTCATCTGGATGTATCCCACCTTACCAAGGAAGTGGGAAACATGCCTATTACTCTGAGGGTTGGGGAGTGGAGACGTGACAGTTGATTGTGTTTCAGACCAATGCAGCACAGGCCTTTCAGACTGCTGCTGCCTAATGGCTCCCTAAAGGTCTGGCTTTTAGAGTGATCTTGGTTTGCGTTGGTCGGGAAGGGGCACGAGGTGGGCACTGGTAAATCACATGGCCAACAGCACCGTGGCCGAAGTAGTTCTTCATATGCTTCCTGTGAGTGCTTGTTTAAATTGTTGTGTGTGTGTTGGGTGTGTGTTGTGTGTGTGTGTGTGTGTTGGGTGTGGGTGTGTTGGGTGTGTGTGGGTGTGTTGGGTGTGTGTGGGTGTGTGTGTGTGTGTGTGTGTGTGTGTGTGTGTGTGGGTGTGTTGGGTGTTGTTGATTTTCCCAGGGGATCAGCACACTATCTTTCCATCTATAGTTGAGTGTATGGGTTCCTGTCGCGGACTACTTCCTACCGCTTGGTGATTGGCTTGTTATTTTTAGTCCGGAGAGCTGAGTGAGATTGAAGATGCATTTGGCCTGCTTATCTGTTGCTCTCCTGCGTTGCTGTGTAACGTGCAGCGCTGCTCATCCAGCACTTCAAACTAACTCTCCTCATTACATCATGACATCATTCACTTATTGTTTGCAATATTTAGTTATTTTGAGAGGAAATGCGGAGCCTACAACTCAACTCCTCTTTTTGGCCTGGAGATGTTTGCGAAACCACGCAATAATTTCCCCAGGTGGGGTGAGACAACCATCGCAAATGGGGGAGAAGAGGGGGCCAACAGGTCAATGGTGAAGGAGGATACGGTCCGGTTGAGAGTGACAGCTCCTTCAAAGAAACCCTTCACCACTGCCAAGTACATCTCGATAAGCTTTTCAGCCGCAAACCACTCATAATGTCACTCTTAGATGTCTTCCTATGTTGTCTTGAAAACCAATTCTCTGGTCAAGCCAACACATACTGCAGTTCTGGGTCAGTCTTAGTTTAGTCAACATGCACTCTCAAGACGTTTTATCCCCGAGCAGCACAGTCTGGCTTTCTGTTTCTGGTTTCTGGACTCTACCTTTTAATGTTTAGGGACAACCATTACAACGATTCAGTTTGACGAGAACAGCCAAATGATTACCGTTGAACATTTCGGTCTGTAGACTCTGTGGAGCTGCTTGAGCTTTTTCGTCAGGCTGTCTGTGAATGATATCTGTCTGTGAATGTGTCTGTCTGTGAATGTGTCTGTCAGGGAATGTGTCTGTCTGAGAATGTGTCTGTAAGAAAATATGATTGTGTATAGGAAAGAGAGAGAAGGAGACAGAGAGAGAGAGTGGAGGAAGGGGGACACAGAGAGAGAGAGAGTGGAGGAAGAGGGACACAGAGAGAGAGAGAGTGGAGGAAGAGGGACACAGAGAGAGGGAGAGAGTGGAGGAAGAGGGACACAGAGAGAGTGGAGGAAGAGGGATACAGAGAGAGAGTGGAGGAAGAGGGACAGAGAGAGAGAGAGAGAGAGAGAGAGAGAGAGAGAGAGAGAGAGTGGAGAAAGAGGGAGACAGAGAGAGAGAGAGTAGAGAAAGAGGGAGACAGACAGAGAGAGAGAGTGGAGGAAGAGGGACACAGAGAGATAGGGGGTGGAGAAAGAGGGAGACAGAGAGAGAGAGAGAGTGGAGGAAGAGGGAGACAGAGAAACAGAGAGTGGAGAAAGAGGGACACAGAGAGAGAGAGAGAGAGAGAGATTGGAGGAAGAGGGACACAGAAAGAGAGAGAGAGAGAGAGAGTGGAGGAAGAGGGACACAGAGAGAGTGGAGGAAGAGGGACACAGAGAGAGTGTAGGAAGAGGGAGACAGAGAGAGAGAGAGAGAGTGGAGAAAGAGGGAGACAGAGAGAGAGTGGAGAAAGAGGGACACACAGAGAGAGAGAGAGAGAGAGAGAGTGAGAGTGGAGGAAGAGGGACACAGAGAGAGTAGAGGAGGAGGGACACAGAGAGAGTGGAGAAAGAGGGAGAGAGAGAGAGTAGAGGAAGAGGGACACAGAGAGAGTGGAGGAAGAGGGACACAGAGAGAGTAGAGGAAGAGGGACACAGAGAGAGTAGAGGAAGAGGGACACAGAGAGAGTGGAGGAAGAGGGACACAGAGAGAGTGGAGGAAGAGGGACACAGAGAGAGTGTAGGAAGAGGGAGACAGAGAGAGAGAGAGTGGAGAAAGAGGGAGACAGAGAGAGTGGAGGAGGAGGGACACACAGAGAGAGGGAGAGAGAGTGGAGAAAGAGGGAGACAGAGAGAGAGTGGAGGAAGAGGGAGACAGAGAGAGAGTGGAGAAAGAGGGATACAGAGAGAGAGAGAGAGGGGGGGAGAAAGAAGGAGACAGAGAGAGAGAGTGGAGAAAGAGGGACACAGAGAGAGAGAGAGAGAGAGAGTGGAGGAAGAGGGACACAGAGATAGTAGAGGAAGTGGGACACAGAAAGAGTAGAGGAAGAGGGACACAGAGAGAGTAGAGGAAGAGGGACACAGAGAGAGTGGAGAAAGAGGGAGAGAGAGAGAGTAGAGGAAGATGGACACAGAGAGAGTGGAGGAAGAGGGACACAGAGAGAGTGGAGGAAGAGGGACACAGAGAGAGTGGAGGAAGAGGGACACAGAGAGTAGAGGAAGAGGGACACAGAGAGAGTAGAGGAAGAGGGACACAGAGAGTAGAGGAAGAGGGACACAGAGAGAGTGGAGAAAGAGGGAGAGAGAGAGTGGAGGAAGAGGGACACAGAGAGAGTAGAGGAAGAGGGACACAGAGAGAGTAGAGGAAGAGGGACACAGAGAGTGGAGGAAGAGGGAGACAGAGAGAGTGGAGGAAGAGGGACACAGAGAGAGTAGAGGAAGAGGGACACAGAGAGAGTAGAGAAAGAGGGACACAGAGAGAGTGGAGGAAGAGGGACACAGAGAGAGTAGAGGAAGAGGGACACAGAGAGAGTAGAGGAAGAGGGACACAGAGAGAGTAGAGGAAGAGGGACACAGAGAGAGTAGAGGAAGAGGGACACAGAGAGAGTAGAGGAGGAGGGACACAGAGAGAGTGGAGGAAGAGGGACACAGAGAGAGTAGAGGAAGAGGGACACAGAGAGAGTGGAGGAAGAGGGACACAGAGAGAGAGAGATTGGAGGAAGAGGGACACAGAGAGAGGGAGAGAGAGAGAGAGAGAGTGGAGGAAGAGGGACACAGAGAGAGTGGAGGAAGAGGGACACAGAGAGAGTGTAGGAAGAGGGAGACAGAGAGAGAGTGGAGGAAGAGGGACACAGAGAGAGAGAGAGATTGGAGGAAGAGGGACACAGAGAGAGGGAGAGAGAGAGAGAGAGAGAGTGGAGAAAGAGGGAGACAGAGAGAGTGGAGGAGGAGGGACACACAGAGAGAGGGAGAGAGAGTGGAGAAAGAGGGAGACAGAGAGAGAGTGGAGGAAGAGGGAGACAGAGAGAGAGAGTGGAGAAAGAGGGATACAGAGAGAGAGAGAGAGAGAGGGGGGAGAAAGAAGGAGACAGAGAGAGAGAGAGTGGAGAAAGAGGGACACAGAGAGAGAGAGAGAGAGTGGAGGAAGAGGGACACAGAGATAGTAGAGGAAGTGGGACACAGAAAGAGTAGAGGAAGAGGGACACAGAGAGAGTAGAGGGAGAGGGACACAGAGAGAGTGGAGAAAGAGGGAGAGAGAGAGAGTAGAGGAAGATGGACACAGAGAGAGTGGAGGAAGAGGGACACAGAGAGAGTGGAGGAAGAGGGACACAGAGAGAGTGGAGGAAGAGGGACACAGAGAGTAGAGGAAGAGGGACACAGAGAGAGTAGAGGAAGAGGGACACAGAGAGTAGAGGAAGAGGGACACAGAGAGAGTGGAGAAAGAGGGAGAGAGAGAGTGGAGGAAGAGGGACACAGAGAGAGTAGAGGAAGAGGGACACAGAGAGAGTAGAGGAAGAGGGACACAGAGAGTGGAGGAAGAGGGAGACAGAGAGAGTGGAGGAAGAGGGACACAGAGAGAGTAGAGGAAGAGGGACACAGAGAGAGTAGAGGAAGAGGGACACAGAGAGAGTAGAGGAAGAGGGACACAGAGAGAGTAGAGGAAGAGGGACACAGAGAGAGTAGAGGAAGAGGGACACAGAGAGAGTGGAGGAAGAGGGACACAGAGAGAGTAGAGGAAGAGGGACACAGAGGAGTAGAGGAAGAGGGACACAGAGAGAGTAGAGGAAGAGGGAGACAGAGAGAGTGGAGGAAGAGGGACACAGAGAGTAGAGGAAGAGGGAGACAGAGAGAGTGGAGGAAGAGGGACACAGCAAGAGTAGAGGAAGAGGGAGACAGAGAGAGTGGAGGAAGAGGGACACAGAGAGTAGAGGAAGAGGGACACAGAGAGAGTAGAGGAAGAGGGTGTAAGAAACTCCAGCGGGGTGTAGGGGGAGTGTCTGTATGTGTTCTTCAGAGGGACGGTGGTGAGTACCACCCTGACACAGACCCCCACATAACTACGGAACCACTGCACGGTAGGGCTGCATTCTGGACATTGTGTGTGTGTGTGCGTGTGTGTGTGTGCTTCTCAATGGCTCTATGCATATATGTGTTTGTGCCAGACCGAACTTCAACGTGTGTATAGTGTTTGAGTGCTCTACTGGGCAAACAGTCTGCCTTGATGTGTTTACGCACGTTTCCCATAGCACGTTTACGCAATGGTAGAGCATCATGTAAGTTGTAGATGGAAAAAGTTCCATTGGGTTTTACCTTGTGTGTTACACTCTTTCTACCTCATCATATTTGCTAGAATGTTCTGTTTACATACTGTATTTATTTATTTTATTTGTACTTTTACACTCCTAGAAGAGTGCAAGTTGAAGCAATTCTCACTCGTAATGTGGACTTGCAGTTGAATTATCTGATTTGAAGCGTGTCTGATTTGAAGTAATGTTGACCAAAGAGCATGCACCATAGACACTAGATACGGTGGTGATAGGGATGGAGATCATGTGTTATGTGTTCTGGTTCTTCGTTGTCTTACACGAAAACAAGAACCTTCCCTCAAGAAACCCCCAATTGTGATTTATTTTGATTTTTTCCCAGAGACGGCTTGAGTTGATTCCTTGTCCACTACTCATTATTTCTGCTAAACATAATTTGTTTGTCTCTGTAACTGAAAAATAATGCTCAGAGTTGGCTGAACTGTCTTTGTTAATGTAATGTAAAGTGGTCAGTGGTGGACATTGGAAGCCCCCCCCCCCCTATATTAAAGTGTTTTAATGTCATGTTTTTAATGTCAAGTGTACAGTACAGTGTAATGCCTCTCTTGCAAGCTTACGCTATGATAACCTTGACAAAAGTGCAATTTCTTCATAGATCCAAATTGCTCCTATTTTTCCAAACTTGTCGGATTCTTGTGGGATCTGATCGCAATGATATTCCAGACATGTTGCTCAACGATTTCATCCTCAGCTGGACTTTCTTTCATCATGAAGCGGTTGTTTGACGTTACTCAGTGACGAGCTAATGTAAGTGCTATACGGCAACCCAGAGAGTAAAACATACAGTACTTTAGAGCAAGTTTCATTTACCTGATGAGTTTGAACTAGTTGTTACCCCCAGTATTTCAGCTGCACTTTACCA